>NW_026869220.1:0-218592 GCF_020745735.1 Hemiscyllium ocellatum | reverse complement strand
TTTGTTTGGGTGGCTTGTTCCTGTTGGTTTCTTTGTGTACAAGACCCACTGCCTTTCTGTCTGGGCTCTCCTTTGTTTGATGGGGAAGTTGTTGGGGATATAGCTGTCCATGACCACCAATGTTTTTAGCATCAAGGGGGCTGATACATTTCCCCTTCGCACACTGTCCTTCCCTCTCCCTACCTTTTCTTCACCATCCCCACTCTCTCCATTCCCCCACACACTCTCCTCTCCTCCCACACTCTCCTTTCTCCCCCAATCCACACTGTACTTTCCCCTCTCCCACGCTCTCCTTTCCCCCTCCCCACACTCTCCTTTCCCCCTCCCCACACTCTCCTTTCCCCCTCGCCACACTCTCCCTTCCCCCTCCCCACGCTGTCCTTTCTACCCCTCTTTTGCGCTCTCTTTCTCAACTTCCCTGCCCTCCTCTCCCCCACTCACACACTCTTCCCCCTCCCAGCTTGCTCTCTCTTCCCCACAATGTCCCCTCTCTGTGATCTCCTTTGCCCCCTCCCCCCTGCTGTCTGTCTCCCCTCCCCCATGCTCTCAAATTTATGTCCTCCTTCCCTCCCTCTCTAACTAAAGCATATAAGGAGTGGGGGAGAGAGCTGTGCTGTTGGACAATGTGTTGACAGCAGTGTGAGCAGTAAGGCTTTGTTTCGGGAGGTTTCAGAGAGCAGCGGCTCAGTAAAAAATCCAGGGAAGCTCCCGTAACGTCCTTTTAACATTCCGTTTCAGTCTGACAGCAGCTGAGATGGCAGTTAGGGCAGGAATCCCCTGTGGCCATTCCCCTCGCAAACAAGTATCCCGTTTGGGAACCTGTTGGGGTGGGTGGGGTAGGTGTGTTACCGTTCAGGGTAAAGCAGCAGTATCCTGGTCGGTGGCAATCCCACTGGCTCTGGGGCAGAGCGGGAAACGGAAAGGGAAAACAGGACCTTAGTGATAGCACACTCGATAGTTAGGGGGACAGAGACAGGGGATTCTGTGGGTGCTGATGGGAATCCAGGATGGTGTGTTGTCTCCCAGGCACCAGGGTCCAGGATGTCTCAGAGCGGCTGCAGAATGTTCTCAAGGGGTAAGGTGTGCAGCCAGAAGTTATTGTTCACGTTGGCACAAATAACAGAAGTAGAAGTAGGGATGAGGTCCTGCAGAATGATTATAGAGCGCAAGGAAGAGCGTTAAAAAGCAAGAGCTCATTGGTGATAATCTCCTGATTACTTCGAATGCCACGTGTTAGTGAGGGGAAGGACAGGAGGATACGGCAGATGGATGTGTTGCTAAAGAATTGGTGCAAGGGACAGGATTCAGAGTTGGAGATCATTAGGATCTTTTCTGGGGCAGTGGTGACCTGTCTAAGAGGGACGGGTTACACCTGAACTGAAGGGGACCAATATCTTGGCAGCCAGGTTTTCTCATGCTCCAAGGAAGGGTTTAAACTAGATTGGCAGCGGGGTGGGATCCTCAACAGCAGGGAGGCAAATGTGAGGCTCAAGGAGATACAGTAACCAGAAAGAGGAATTCGAAATATACAGGTCAGCCAGGAACATGACAGAGAGTGAGGAATACCTATTGGATTAAATTGCATCTACTTCCATGCAAGAGGGCTGACCGGGAAGACGGATGAACTCAGGGAGTGGATAGGTACGTAGAACATAGAAAAATAGAAAAATAGAACATAGAAAAATACAGCGCAGGACAGGCCCTTTGGCCCTCGATGTTGCGCTGATCCAAGCCCACATCACCTGCACTAGCCCACTATAAACCATATGTCTGTCCAATGCCCGTTTAAATGCCCATAAAGAGGAGAGTCCACCACTGCTACCGGCAGGGCATTCCATGAACTCACTGAGTAAAGAATCTACCCCTAACATCTGTCCTATACATTACACCCCTTAATTTACAGCTGTGCCCCTCGTAATAGCTGACTCCATACATGGAAAAAGTTTCTCATGGTCAACCCCATCTAAACCCCTAATCATCTTGTGCACCTTAGACCATAAGACCATAAGACAAAGGAGTGGAAGTAAGGCCATTCGGCCATCGAGTCCACTCCACCATTCAAACATGGCTGATGGCAATTTCAACCTCCACTTACCGGCATTCTCTCCGTAGCCCTTAATTCCTCGAGACAACAAGAATCTATCAATCTCTGCCTTAAAGACATTTAGCGTCCCGGCCTCCACTGCACTCTGCGGAAATGAATTCCACAGGCCCACCACTCTCTGGCTGAAGAAATATCTCCGCATTTCTGTTCTGAATTGATCCCTCTAATTTTAAGGCTGTGTCCACCTCTATCAAGTCACCCCTAAATATTCTTCTCTCCAATGAAAACTGCGCCAAGTGCCTCAGCCTTTCCTCATACGATCTTCTTACCATACCAGGCAACATCCTGGTAAACCTCCTCTGCACCCGTTCCAGTGCCTCCACATCCTTCCTATAGTATGGCGACCAAAACTGCACACAATACTCCAGATGCGGCCGCACCAGAGTCTTATACAACTGCAACATGACCTCAGGACTCCGGAACTCAATTCCTCTACCAATAAAAGTCAGTATGTGATATGCCTTCTTCACAGCACTATTACCCTCTGCTCATCCACATACCAATCTTTCTTGTTACTCTTACCAATGTAAATCCTCACACTTACCTACATTGAACTCCATTTGCCACCTTTTGCCCAGCTCTGCAGCTTATCTATATCCGCTGTAACCTGCCACATCCTTCCTCACTGTCAACAACTCCACCGACTTTCGCATCATCCGCAAACTTGCTCACCCAACCTTCTAGCCCCTCCTCCAGGTCATTTATAAAAATGACAAACAGCAATGGTCCCAAACAGATCCTTGCGGAACACCGCTAGTAACTGCACTCCAAGATGAAACCTTTACCATCAATACTACCCTCTGTCTTCTTCCAGCCAGCCAATTCCTAATCCAAACCTCCAACTCACCCTCAATGCCATACCTCCGTATTTTTTGCATGAGCCTACTATGGGGTACCTTATCAAATGCCTTACTAAAATCCATATACACCAATCAACCGCTTTACCCTCATCCACCTCCTTAGTCACCTTCTCAAAGAATTCAGTAAGGTTTGTGAGGCACGACCTGCCCTTCACAAAACCATGCTGACTATCCTTGATCACATTATTCCAATCCAGATGTTCATAAATCCTATCCCTTACAATTCTCTCTAAGACTTTGCCACAACAGAGGTAAGACTCACCGGCCTATAGTTACTAGGGTTATCCTTACTCCCCTTCTTGAACAAGGGAACCACATTTGCTATCCTCCAGTCTTCTGGCACTATTCCTGTAGACAACGAGGACATAAAAATCAAGGCCAATGGCTCTGCAATCTCCTCCCTTGCTTCCCAGAGAATCCTAGGATAAATGCCATCAGGCCCAAGGGACTTATCTATTTTCACTCTTTCCAGAATTTCCAACACCTCTTCCCTACATACCTCAAAGCCATCCATTCCAATTAATAGTGATTCAATATTCACATTAGCAACAATGTCCTGTTCCTGAGAGAATACTGACGAAAAGTATTCCTTCCGTGTCTCCCCTCTCTCTTCAGCCTCCACACGCAACTTCCACTAACTATCCTTGACTGAACCTATTCCTACTCTAGTCATTCTTTTATTCCTGACATACCTATAGAAAGCCTTTGGGTTTTCCCTAATCCTACCAACCAAGGACTTTTCATGTCCCCTCCTTGCTGCTCTTAACTCTCTCTTTAGATCCTTCCTGGCTACCTTAAACTCTGAATCACCCCAATTGAACCTTCATGCCTCATCTTTACATAGGCCGCCTCTTCTCTTTAACAAGGGATTCCAATTTCTTATTAAACCACGGCTCCCTCACACGACCCTTTCTCCCTGCCTGACAGGTATATACTTATCAAGGACACTCAACAGTTGCTCCTTGAACAAGCTCCACATATCAATTGCACCCTACCCTTGAAGCCTACTTTTTCAAGCCACGCAACCAAAGTCATGCCTCACCGCATCATAATTTCCCTGCCCCCAGTTATAACTCTTGGTCGGTGGCAATCCCACTGGCTCTGGGGCAGAGCGGAAACGGGAAAGGGAAACAGGACCTTAGTGATAGCACACTCGATAGTTAGGGGGACAGAGACAGGGATTCTGTGGGTGCTGATGTGAATCCAGGATGGTGTGTTGTCTCCCAGGCACCAGATTCCAGGATGTCTCAGAGCAGCTGCAGAATGTTCCCAAGGGGTAAGGTGTGCAGCCAGAAGTTATTGTTCACGTTGGCACAAATAACAGAAGTAGAAGTAGGGATGAGGTCCTGCAGAATGATTATAGAGCGCAAGGAAGAGCGTTAAAAAAACCAAGTGCTCATTGGTGATAACCTCCTGATTACTTCGAATGCCACGTGCTAGTGAGGGGAAGGACAGGAGGATACGGCAGATGGATGTGTTGTTAAAGAATTGGTGTAAGGGGCAGGGATTCAGAGTTGGAGATCATTAGGATCTTTTCTGGGGCAGTGTTGACCTGTCTAAGAGGGACGGGTTACACCTAAACTGGAAGGGGACCAATATCTTGGCAGCCAGGTTTGCTCATGCTCCAAGGGGGGTTTTAAACTAGATTGGCAGGGGCGTGGGATCCTCAACAGCAGGGAGGCAAATGTGAGGCTCAAGGAGATACAGTAATCAGAAAGAGGAATTTGAAGACAGGTCAGACTGGAACATGGACAGGGAGCGAGGAATACCTATTGGATTAAATTGCATCTACTTCCATGTACGTACCAGGGTACAGGAGCTTCAGGTGGGACAGAGAGTGTGGGTGGAGGGGAGGGAAGATACCTTTTTGATTAAGCCGAGTATCACAGCAGTAATCAGAGATGAAATAACTGAAGGGTCATCCAGTGAGGGTTTGTGGGTGGTGCTATGAAATCAGACGGGGATGGTGATGTTATTGGGGTTGGACTATAGGACCCCAAACAGTCAACGGGAATTGAAGGAACAAATATGCAGGGAGACTGGGGACACTTGCAGGAGCAATAGGGTTGACATAGATTTTAATTTCCCGTCATAGACTGGGAATGCCATAGCGTTAATGGCTGAGATGGGGAGGAATTTGTTAAGTACATTCAGGAAGGTTTCCCCAAGCAGTATATCGAGGGTTCTACTCAGGAAGGGACAAACCTTGATCTTCTTTTGGGAAATGGGGCAGGACAGGTCACAGAGGGGACACAGAGCATAGACCAGTGGGGGAACACTTTGTGACCAGTGACCATGGTTCTATTCATTTCACAATAGTTATGCAGAGGGACCAAACTGATCCACAGGTTCAAGTTCTGAATTGGGCGAAGGTGAAGTTTGATGGAATTAGACAAGAGCTTACAGGGGTTGGTTGGAGCAGTTTGTTTGCAGGTTCAGGAAATTCCAGCAAGTGGGAGGCCTTTAAAAGGGAGATTGCTGGAGTACAAGGTGTGTATGTTCCTGTGAGGGTGAAAGGATTGGGTGGCAGGAATAGGGAATCCTGGATGACAAGAGATATTGAGGCTTTCACCTGGAAAAATATTGGCATGGCTCAGATACAGGCAGCTGGGATCTCGAGAATCCCTGGAGGTACATGGAGGATATAGGAATTTACTGGAGAAGGTGGATAAATCTCCTGGTCCTGACAAATATTTATATAAAACACTGCGAGACGCGAGAGAAGAAACTGCAGGGGCCGTGGCTGATATTTTTGCATCATCGTTAGCTACGGGTGAGGTCCTTGAAAACTGGAGGGTAGCGAATATTGTGCCATTATTCAAGAACGGCTAGAAAGATGAACATGTGAACAACCAACCAGTAAATCTAACATCTGTGGTGGGTAAGTTACTTGAGAGGACTCTGAGAGATAAGAAATACATGCGTTTGGGAAATCATGGTTTGATTTGGATTAGTGACCACAGATTTGTGAATGGGAGACCGTGCCTCACAGATTTGTTGGTGTTCTTTGATGAAGTGACCAGGAAAGTTGACAAGGGCAGGGCAGAAGCCGTAGTCCATATAGATTTCAGTTAGGCCTTTGATAAGGTTCCACAAGGGAGGGTGCTCTGGAAGATTAGATCGTATCGAATCCGGGGGAGCTGGTTACACAATTGCCTTGATGGCAGGAAGCAGAGAGTAATAGTGGAAGGATGCTTGTCAGACTGGAGTGCCTCAGGGGTCGGAGCTGGGCCCATTGCTGTTTGTTATTGATATCAATGTTTTGGATGAGAATGTCCAAGGGCATGATTATTAAGTTTACTGATGACACTAAAATAGGCAGATTCATGGACAGTGAGGAAGGTTATCAGAAATTGTAGCAGGACCTTGATCAGCTGGGGAGGTGGGCTGAGAAATGGCAAATGGAGTTTAATATTGATAACTATGAGATCTTGCCTTTTGGAAAGTCAAATCATGGGAGGGGTTTCATAGTGGATGGTAGGGCCTGAAGGAGTGTAGTAGGAGAGAGGGACCTTGGAGTTGAGGTGCACAGTTCTCCCTAAGTGGAGTCCTAGTTAGACAGGGCAGGGAAGAAGGCTTTTGACACACTGGCCTTCATCAGTCAGGGCACTGAGCATAGAGTTTCGGAAGTTATGTTGCAGTTGTACAGGAAGTTGCCGAGACCACACTTGGAGTGTTGTGTTCAGTTTTGCTCACCTTGCTACTGGAAGGATGTTATTAAACTCGAAAGAGTGCAGAAGAAATTTACAAGGATGTTGCCTGGACTCAACAGTCTGAGTTTTCAGGAGAGTTTGGACAGGCTAAAACTATATTCTTTGAAGCATCGCAGACTGGTGTGGTGGGGGTGAACTTGTACAGATGTATAAGATCATGATCAGCATGGACTGGGTCAATGCACACAGTCTCGTTTAAATCGAGTTGGGCAATTGAGGACTAGAGGGCATCAGTAAAAGATTAGTGGGGAAAGAATAGAAGGGAACCTGAGGGATAACTTTTTTTGAACAGAGCGTGGTACGTATATAGAATGAGCTGCCAGCAGTGTGGGGCTGCACAGTGGCTCAGTGGTTAGCACTGCTGCCTGAGAGCGCCAGGGACTGGGCTCGATTCCCTACTTGAGCTACTGTCTGTGTGGAGATTGCATATTCTCCCCGTGTCTGCATGGGCTTCCTCTCACAGTCCAAAGATGTGCAAGTCAGGTGAATTGGCCATGCTAAGTTGCCCATCGTGATAGGTGCGTTAGTCAGAGGGAGATGGGTCTTGGTGGGTTACTGTTCGGATGGTCGGCATGGAATTGTCCGGCCGAAGGGCCTATTTGCACGCTGAAGGGCATCTAATTTTAAAAAGAAGTGCTGAGGCAGGTATGTTAACAACATTTGAAAGGCATTTGCACAAATACATGGATAGGGAAGGATGGTTTGGAGATGCCGGTGTTGAACTGACGGGGGCAGGGGGAGGGGGATGTGAGTGCGTGAGAGAGAGTGAAAATGTGTTTCGGTGAGTGTAAAGGGATACAAGTCTGTGAGAGAGTGCATGTGTGAGTGTGTGTGTGTGTGTGTGTGTGTGTGTGTAGTAGAGCGTGCCTGTGTGTATTTGTGTGTAGGAGTGTGTGTGTGTGTGTGTGTCAGAGTACGTGAGTGCATATGTGTGTGCATTCTAACCCATCTGCTGCCTTCCCCTATGTGTGTATATAATGGGGAGAGCCAGGGCTCTATTCCAGGACCTGGGGCTTTCCTGATGAATATCAGTGACACAGATCTGATTGTACGAGACACAGTTTCAACTTTTGTGGACGAGACGATTCTTTCAGAGGATTGTAAAGTGTTGATGGTGGGAGTGTTAACCGTCCAAAGTACAAAGGCAGAATGCATGGACACAAAAGGCAATGCTGAGAAGGGGGAATTAATCCATTTTGGCAGCAGGTGTGAGGAGAGGCAATAAAAAGAAACGGCTGCAATTCCAAGGTGTCAGAGAACTCCGGGGATCTGAGCACAAATCATTGAAGGTGGCATGGCATGTTGGGAAAGCAGTGAATAAAGTTTGCAGCATCTTGTGCTTTGACATTAAGTGAGTAGGGAACAGAAAGCAAGGACTTTACAAGTAACTTGTATCAAAAACCACCTTAACTGCAGTATTGTGTCTCAATCAGGGCAAAACGTCTCGGGAACAATGTGAAGTGATTTGAGAGTGTATAATGAGGTTTTTACGAGAATTGGTTCCTGGATAGATTGGAGAAGGTGGAGCTATTTTCCTGGGAGCGGAGAAGTCTGGAAGGAGTTTTGTTCAAGGTATTCCGAATTCAAGTGGGTTCAGGAACAGGGGAGAATAGTTGCGAACATGGTCCCCTGTAGCAGAGGAATGGAAAACAAGACCTGCCTGATATCAGAAGAGAAGGAAACTCAGTTCCATACAAGAGAACATTATTTCTACACAGTAACTGGATAGGGTGTAGATGCTGCTGCCTACAGCGTGGGATGGGCTGATTTTATGTATTCAGAAATGAAATGGATGCTTAACACAAGTTTGTTTTTAACAAATGCAGATCATTGAGAAAAGGTGGAAATAACGGAGATGATGAGTTGCTGTTGGAGAGAGGGGATAAAGTAGCAATGGACCTTCTGCTGTGTCAACAGGAAAAGGCCCTTCAGCCCTTCAAGTCTGTGTTGGTCATAAACTGTCAGCTAACTGTTCTGATCCTATGTTCCACTACTTGGCCCATACACTTTAATACTTTGGCATTGCTAGTGTACATCTCAATATGTCTTCAACATTATGAAGCTCCTGCCTCTGACCCCCTTACAGATAGTGAGTTCCAGATTCCCTCCCCATCTTGGGTGAAAAGAAAATCTTTCCTCACATCCCTTCCCAAATCTCCTGCACCTCACTTTAAATCTTCATCCCAACCCACCCCCCTCCTCTCCCTTGATCATTGATCTCTCCAAGTCTATGACTTGCTGAAAATAGAATTCAGCTTGTTGAAGGTTTTTGTCTTGTCATCAAGTCCATTGTCAAGAATACCAATTCAAGGGGAACACCAACAGTTATCCTGCATGTTCTTGTGAAGTCTACATGGTGGCTTTGCCCTCAATTGGGATTCTTGCAAATGGTCCTGATGAGAGCAAGGTGAAAACCTTCAACAAACCATGACACTTTTCACCAACAAATGTAAACATCATCGAAAATTTCGAGCGAGGTGCAAAATAAATGCAGAGACTCTGCCCTGCTGGAAAACTGAAGTGAGAAACAGAAATCTTGGAGAAACTCAGTGGGACTTGGAAGAAGAGTCATCCTGGACTCAAAACAATTACTGTCTCAAACTAATTCCAACCCACACTTACCAGGAACCCCAACAGCTGCGAGGAGTGGGGAATAAGAAACATAGATGTAGTCAAAAAAATATTTGTACATGCTCACAAAACGTCCCAGTGGCTGGCCGTGCCGAGCTCAGTGGCCCACCAAGACAACTGTGGGTTCACGGTCGGACAGAAATTACAGC
The DNA here is from genome assembly GCF_020745735.1 of Hemiscyllium ocellatum. Classification (NCBI taxonomy): domain Eukaryota; kingdom Metazoa; phylum Chordata; class Chondrichthyes; order Orectolobiformes; family Hemiscylliidae; genus Hemiscyllium; species Hemiscyllium ocellatum. The sequence continues at coordinate 209,135 of NW_026869220.1, read as the reverse complement.
AGGAACTCCCTCAACAGGCAATTAAGCTGCTTGTGTCTTACTGTAACGATAGAAATAGATTCGCAGAAAGTCTCAACGGACATGACTTGAAGTTAGCAAAAGCACCAATGTTTCCACATGACTAAGTTAATGAACTTAAATTGACAGCTGTGCTCTTGGTGTTCCTTCATGTGCTTTAGCTGCAAACCAAACCAGCCACACTCAGCGATCAAACTCCATTTTAATTATTGTCTTTAAAAAATAAACTTGCTTTTTGGACATGTTCTGCTCCATTGCAGATGGGTCTTGAACCTGAACATTCCAATGTATGGCCACTGCCCTGAATCCCCTCGCTGGCAAAGTGACTCATAGCCAGAAAGATCAGCCTCTCACCAGGAGCTTCGTCCTTTGTGTTGGTGGGGGATGGGACTGGAGAGACCTGGCTGGGTGTAACTGTACCTTCAGAGAAATCTTCCAAAAGGGGTCTATGTTAATTGTTTCCAGGGGCTGCTCTGTATTGGCAGCGTTCTAGGAGAAAGTGAGGACTGCTGATGCTGAAGATCCGAGTTGAGAGTGTGGTACTGGAAAACCACAACAGATCAGGCAGCATCCGAAGAGCAGGAGAATCAACATTTCGGGCATAAACCCTGCTGCCTTTGCAGCATTCTCTCCTGGTCACCAGTGCTTTCACTCAATGACAGCAGCTGAACAATCTTTTAAGGGCGAAACAAGCAGACACTTGGAGCACAGCAAGCTCGCTCGCACAACAATGTGTTATTTACTGAGAGAATGGGTTTCACTTTCTTCATCTGGAGAAATACTTGTCTACTTCTGGAAGAGGGCTCTGTGTCTTTTCATCCAATCCCAGTAACACCCACCAGCACCCCCACCCCTCCCCATCCCAATAACACCCACCAGCACCCCCACCCCTCTCCATCCCAGTAACTTCCACCAGCTCTCCCATCCCTCCCCATCCCAGTAACACCCACCAGATCTCTCATCTCTCCCCATCCCAGTAACTTCCACCAGCTCTCTTCTACATTTCTAACTGGGAAACTTCCTTTTGGCCCCTATAAACTTCCACAGCTCTGTAACATCCTCCATCCCCTACACCCCTCCCTGTCTCTGACAGCCCCTCAACACCTACACACCTCCCTATCTCTCTCAGTCCCTACTCCCCTCCCTATCTCTGTCACCTCCCCCATCTCCTACACTCCTCCCTATCTCTGTCAGCCCCTCAGCCCCTATACCCCTCCCTATTTCTGTAACCTCCTCCATCCCCTACACCCTCCCTGTCTCTGTAATCTCCTCCATCCCCTACACCCCTCTCTATCTCTGTCAGACCCTCAGTCCCTACACCCCTCCTATCTCTGTCAGCCCCTCAACCCCTACACCACTTCCCCTCTCTGTCAGCCCCTCAGCCTCTACACCCTCCCTATCTGTGTAACCTCCTCCATCCCTACACCCCTCCCTACCTCTGTAACCTCCTCCATCCCATTCCCCCCACCATCTCTGTCAGCCCCTCAGCCCCTACACCCCTCCCTATCTCTGTCAGCCCCTCAGCCCCTACACCCCTCCCTATCTCTGTAATCCCCTCCAACCCCTAACTCCACAGTCAAAGCCGAATGGCCGTCTGTCTGTTTATTGTGACTATCCCTTTCCTTGTTTGGTTTCGACTGGGCAGATGGAGCCAGATTCCTGGAATCCATTTCACTCACTCTCTCACTCTCTCCTTCTCCATCTTTTCCCTCCAATGTCTCTTCAAATACTATCATAGATTTTTAAAAAAGACACACAACACTTTGTTTAATTTAACGCTGGAGAGCCATAACAGCTGCTAAAAAGTCAATTTAAAGTGAACCGTGAGGCTGAGTTTAAACTGTCCTCTCACCTCTTATTCCATTGTTGGCTCCCTCATGTTCACATTCACTCCTCCCCTCTCCCTCTCTCTGTCTCTCTCTCCCTCACACACACACACTCCCTCTCTCACACTCCCTCTCTCATAATCCCTCTCTCACACTCCCCCTCTCACACTCTCTCGCTCACACTCCCTCTCTCACACTCCCCCTTCACACTCCCTCTCTCACAATCCCCTCTCACACTCCCCCTCTCACCTCTCACACTCTCTCTCTCACACTCCTCTCTCACACTCCCTCTCTCTCTCTCTCACACACACACACACACACATCCTCTCTCACACTCCCTCTCTCACACTCCCTCTCTCACACACACACACTCCCTCTCTCACACTCCCTCTCTCACACTCTGGAGCCATCATCAAGGGATGCGAGTGCGGTGCTGTTCTGCTTGAATTCCTGGTCCAGGAGAGAAGGGTTTCTGCAGAAAATGGCCACAATCTGGTCAAAGATCTTTCTCCGAGTCTCCGGCACTGGGAAGAAGGTGAAGCCAAAGAAGCCGATCAACAGGAAGGTGAAGATAAGGAAAAAGATTGGAGCACAGAGCTCATGGCAATGGGAAAGAGGAAGAGAGAGACTTACATTGCAGTGTCACCTGTCACCACCCGAGAAACTTCTTCCTTTCCTTTTCCTCTGAGGCATCAAGGTGCACAAGCTGCAACAACTTCGAGATCCCCACAGCCTTCTGGAACCTTCCTCCCCTCCCGTTCCCTCTGACTCCATTCCCTAGCCCAGCCTCACCTCCCTGTCATGGTATTCACCATCCGTCCTGACCTTCCACTCCCTGAGGCTGAACGGCCTCTACCCTGTAAAGCTCTCTGTTTTATCCCTGTGATGGGCTCATCCTCACCCTGAGCAACTTTTCCTTTGACTCCTCTCACTTTCTTCAGGTCAGACGGGTTGCCAGGGGAACCCGCATTAGCCCCAGTTTCTTCTGCCGCTTTGTGGGTTATGTGGAACATTGCTTGTTCCGCTCCTGTTCCTGACCCTACCCATTATTCTGTCTCCGTTATATCGACGGGATCATCGGCACTGCTTCCCTCCCCCCGTCTGTGGAACAACAGAAGTTTAGTGTTCCTTGGTTTTATTGAGGAGAGCTCATAAAGGTGGAGGGGCTGAAGCGTGTAGTTTAATAATGGAAGGGGAGTGGCAAGGTCTCCCAGTTCAGGTGATTTCTAGTTTGTTTTAGCTGGAGCAATCACAAGATGTGAGAGTCCAGGGGAGTTGCAAGCTTCAGGAAAGGATTCCTCTGTCTTTATCTGAAATCTCTCTCTGGGTGTGGTTCCCTCCAGCCTGGAAGAATCTGTGTTTGAATTTAGCTTTTTGCCAAGTGGTATTTTATGGAATGCGACAGTTTCGGAACAGTTAATTAATAATAATTACTGTATCTGGTCCGATATAAGTTCTGAAGTCCATTTTCTTTTGCTCATGTTTCAACTGGAGTGTTTAAATAAATTCTGTTTAAAGCCGAGTGGTTTGAACAGCTGCATCACATCGATAACACACACTTCACGTCTTCCTTTAAAATAGGAAAAAGTTAGGGGCTAGGCTACATTTTTAGATATTTGGACGGGCTCTGGCCTGGTCCATGACAGCTTAGGACTGGAACCATTTATTGATTTCGCTTCCAATTTCCACCAGACTCTTACCTTCACTTCATCCATCTGTGACTCCTCCCTTCCCTTCCTTGACATCTCTGTGCCCATTTCTGGGGATAGACTGGGCACCAATATACACTATAAACCCACCGCACAGCTGCCTGCACTATACATCCTCACATCCTGCTTCCTGTGAGGACTCCATCCCATTCTCCCAGTCCCTCCGTTTCCGTCACATTTGTTCCAAAGAGGCTGACTTCGACAAGGGAGTCTCCAAAGTGTCCACCTTCTTCCTGAGCAGAGGATTCCCTGGCACTGTTGTTGACAGGATTCTCAGACGGATCCCATCCATCTCCCACACTTCAGCCCTCATCCCCCTCTCCTCCCTCCCGCGCGAGTGAGAGGTTCCCACTTGTTCTCACCGACCATCCCACCACCCTCCACATCCAGAGGATCAGTAGCTGGCATTTCCACCCCCTCCAGCAAGATGCCACCACCAGACACGCAATCCCCTCCCCTCCCTTGTCAGCCTTCCACAGGGACCGTTCCCTCTGGGACACCCTGGGCTTCTCTTCCTTCACGACCAACACCCCACCCCACAGCCTCACCACGCCTTCCCCTGCCTAAGGTGTTATACCTGTCCTTTTACCTCCTTTCTCCTCAGTATCCAAGGCCCCAAACACACCTTCTAGGTGAAGCACTTCACTCAGTCTAGTCTACTGTATTCGCTGCTCACTGTGTGGTCTCCTGTATATTGGGGAAACAAAGCGTAGACTGGGTGCCTGCTTTGGGGAACACCTACGTTCTGCCCGACAAAAAGATGCCGAGCTTCCAATTGCCTGCCACGTCCCCACCCCACCCTGTTCGCTGGCCAACATCTCTGTCTCAGGCTTGCTGTAGTGCTCCAGCGAAGCTCTGAGCAAGCTGGAACAATAGCGCTTCATCTTGCCCCCAGCAACTCCACAGCTTTCTGGACTTGGTATTGAGTTCAACAACTTTAGGGCTTGAGCTCTCCCAAGTCCTTACCCTCACCCCTCCACGCCGGGCCGTGTTATCACATAGTCTACTAGTATACAGAACCCACCGTTACCAACTAACAGTCCCCCATTAACAGCTATTCACCCTCCGAGCCAGATCGTTATCCATTCCTTTGATGCGAAAACCTCACTTACTCGACCCACCAACTTTGTTTGGATCATCAATATCCGCATGGTCACCGGCCACTTCATTTGTTGAGCTACGTTCTCAAATGAATTGAGAAACACTTCTACATCTGTTTCATAGAATTTACACAATGCTTGGACATATTTAAACAGATACCCATCTGGCCTTTGGCTACCATGGGCTTGCTCATGATCACTATCCCGCTCACGCAACCTCCCTTCTAACTCCACCCCCATCCTTTTAAGTTGACTTGCCTCTCTCATTGCTAACTTCTGATTTGAAATTCTCTCCCCCTTTCTCTTTTCTCTTCTTTTAATTGCAATTCACAATGTTGCATTTCCTTTTCATGTTCAAGCTGCATTTGAATTCGAGCCATTTCCAAAGATTTCAGTGGCATTCCCAGCAATGTTAAATGTCGAGCTATTGCTGCAATTACCTCCCCTTTTCTCACAGACCCTGTCAACCCCAACTCCAGCTTGTCTACAAACCCCAACTCCAGCTTGTTGGCCAGGTCCAACAGCTTTGATTTGCTCAGTTTTTGCAAATCCCCCAAACGTCACTTTGTCCAACCCCAAAAATAGGTTGAAACATCCAAAACAATAGACACTAACACCTACCACTTGCTGCCTTCAAGTCCAACAATCCTAAACCCAACTTGGAATGAGACATTGTGACCCTGACATTTGTTATGGACCAGACCAGACCCCCTGAAGATATTTAATGAAGGTCGCCTGGACCCTCACCTTTTTTAATTTTAAAGGTAGATGTGAAGTGCGTGTTCCAGATACAATGCGATTGGTCAAACGACCCAACGTTAAGTGAAACACAATAGATTTAAACACTCCAGTTAAAATACAAACAAAATAAAGAGGAATTTAGAAAAACTCGGCTATTGGAAAATTTAACTGAATAATAAGTGGGGTACCTATTACTAATAAACAGTTCCAATATGGTAACATCCCATAAACACACCGCTTGGCAAAACGGCCAATTCAGGCACAGATTCTTAAATGCAGTTCTTCAATCCTGGTGGAACAAAGCATCAAAAGAGATCCCAGAAAAAGTACCAGCTAGGAATCATTCAATGAAGCTCCCAACTCTTCTGGGACCCCAGATAGCTTCTGACTGCTCCAGCTAAAATACAAACGAGAAAGTCTGGTCTGTGAGAGCTGGCCACTCCCATTGAAGCTGCCTCCATTGTTCCAACGTTTAAAAGTAACGGAAAGGCCTCCTACCTTATTTACTGGAACCGTCTCCAGTAGCCAGTTTGGCAGCTCTGCCTTTACAACCTCTCTTCAAAAAAACACAGCATAAAATAACGGTTTGAAAGTAAAGTGACGGCATCGTCACGGGTGGAGATGCAGCGGGGTCCTTGGGAAATGTGCTGCATTAAGTCATAGAGTCATAGAGGTCTTTGGCCATCACATTTGTGCCAGTCAGAAACGACCACCTATCTATTCTAATCCCATTTCCCAGCACTTGGCCCATAGCCTTGTGTGACTTGGCAACACATGTGCTTCTCAAAATAACTCTTCAATGTTGTGAGTGTGTCTGTCTCTACGGGCAGGAAGTTCCAGATTCCCACCACCATCTGGGTGAAGAGATTTTTGTTTTCTCACATCTCCTCTCAATGTGCTGCCCTTTAACTTAAATCGACACCACACCCCCTCCCCTCCAGACTTTGCTCTATCCATCAAGGGGAAATGTTCCTTCCTGTCTGTGCTGTCTACGCTCCTGATGATTGGAAATATCTCATCCATGCCTCCTCTCAATCGCCTCTGCTCCTGTGGAAGAGCACACCAGTCTGTTCGATCGTTTTTCATACCTCCGGGAAAGGTCTATGAACACCGCCAAAACCTGATGGCTATGTCCTGCCACTTCCCTCCTGAACGCCTCCATTGAATCTGTATCCATCATAATCTGAGGCAGTGCACCCAGAGGCAAACAATTAGCTGCAGGATTGACCTTTCCCATGTCTCCATTGCTTCTTTCACCAAATGTTTAAAATCTATGGAGATGTGTTTGTCATCTGTGGGAACATTATTTATTCATTACCAACTGTGTCTGGAACACCCATGTATTGTGTACCCGTATGACACCAGGTGACACCAAAATGGGAGGTGTAGTGGACAACGAAGAAGGTCACCTCAGAGTACAATGGGATCTTGATCAGATGGACCAATGGGCTGAGGAGCAGCATATGGAGCTGGATTTAGATGAATGCGAGGTACTACAGGACTTATACATTTATTGTTAAGGTCTTAGGGAGTGTTGCTGAACAAAGAGACCTTGGAATGCAGGTTCATACCTCTTTGAATGTAGAGTCACAGGTAAATAGGATAGTGAAGAAGGCGTTTGGTATGCTTTCCTTGATTGGTCAGAATATTGAGTATGAGAGTTGGGAGGTCATGTTGCAGCTGGACAGGACATTGATTCGGCCACTGGTGGAATATTGCGTGCAATTCTGATCTTGTGAAACTTGAACGCATTCAGAAAAGATTTAAAAGGATGGTGCCAGGGTTGAAGGATTTGAGCTACATGGAGAGGCTGTACAGGAAGGGGTTGTTTTCCCAGGAGCGTGAGAAGCTGAGGGTGACCTTATAGAGTTTATAAAATCATGAGGGGCATGGATAGGATAAATAGACAAAGCGTGGGAGTCCAAAACTAGAGGGCATAGGCTTAGGATGAGAGTGGAAAGATATAAAAGGGATGGAAGGGGCATCTGTTTCACGCAGAGGGTGGTACGTGTATGGGTGAGCTGTCAGAGGAAGTGGTGGAGGCTGGTACAATTGCAACATTTAAAAGGCATTTGAATGGGTATATGAATCGGAAGGATTTGGAGGGATATGGGCCAGGTATTGGCAAATGGTATTAGATTGGTTTGGGATATCTGGTTGGCATGGATGAGTTGGACCAAAGGGTCCGTTTCTGTGTCGTACATCTCTATGACTCTGTGATTCATATTAATCCCACAACTACTTTTTCAAAAATTCTGTTTGAAGAACAATCTTCATCTCTTGATTCTATTCACACAACTGAAGTTCCTCATAGTTTACCCAGACGAATGAATCTGCTCACACTTTCTCTCGAACTGAACCAATTGATACTTGCTCCTCCCTCAGAGGTTTTAAATTCCCCAGGTCTCTGCTCACCTCTGAAGGGGATGGTTTGAGTCTTTTCAAATGGGAAAGGACCTGATGCAAAGTTTCAAGGCAAGTGGGGAGTATTCCATTACATTCCTATGTTTTGCCTTGCAGATGTGAGACAGGCTTTGGGGAGCCAGTAGGTGACTTACTGAGTGCAGTATTCTAAGCTTCGGACTTGCTGGAAGCAGTATGTGTCCACCTACAGCACATGGACTGCAGGGATGGAGAAAGCAGCCCATCCCCCACCTTCTGGAGAATAACTAGGGACAGGAAATAAATGCTGCTGCACCCAGACTCACCTTCATCCCACCAGGTACTAAAACATCCAGAGCATTTATGAGGCTAGTTTAGATAAGTTTCTAGTCAATGGCTCCAGGAAGTTGCTGGTGGGGAAATCAGTGACTGTACCCTCAGTGAACATCCCCATTGAATTACTCTATGTACTGACAATTAAACTCCCCCATTATAATTTCTTCAGTTAATTTGTTCTTACTACCCACTGTTGATATGGTTCAGAAGATATCTTTTTTAGAATTGTCGAAAATGGACTATTCTGTTAATATGCAGAATTGGGCAAATGATTGTAATTGGGGGAAAGGGATAGGGTTAACTGGTCAGGACATGTCCTGCTCATGTACACACTCCCCTTACAGCTGTTAATTTTGTTACTTTTGTTTGGAGTTGTAATTAGGCTCATTAACTTGGGAATTGATTTTCTGATCCGATGAATTCTGCCTCCTATAAATAATGGAAGTTTTCTCAATCTCTCAAAGAGAGAACTGGCCAATCCCTGACAAGAATCATCAAAATAACTATAATTTACAAAAGCGAAACCATGTCTCTTAGTTTTATGGTCAAGCTGAAGATTTTGTGGGCGATCACTGATATACAGAGGATTTACTACCCGGTCTTAGCTGCTGTTGGTGTCCCGGGTAAGTGACATCCTCAGGATGATGTTGTAAGAAGTGGAGTACAACCAGATGTGTTATCTTAATTATTGTGACACTTTTCTTTGATCTGCCTTGCGTTTCAGCAATGACCAGCCATCAATAAGAATTCCGTTTTTCAATAAGAATTCATTAACATCATACCATTTGTCAGGCGAAGAAACAGTCCCTGCATCATATTGCCACTTTTTCCTTTCTTTCTCCCCATCTTCCTTTCTTTCCATCTCTCCACTTTCCTCTTCCTTCCTGCATTTCTTTGCTCCTGTCTCGGTATATGCCATGCTGTTTTTCTCTTTGCTTCTTCCAACATTGCCATCCAACTGGTTTCCTTGTGGAATGGGGTTAAAAAAATTAATGAGCAATTCGTAAAATGTCTCCATGACCCACTTGAGTGGATTAAAACTTTGAAGACACTGAATGGCTCGATTCTATTCCAACATTTGTCTCTATTGTTAGAAAATGTGGCTCCAATTTACAATGTTTCTCCTTTTGTATTTGGTGAAAAATATTTGTTTTCATCATGTTTCACTAATCCATGTCTGTGGGTAAACTCAGCACAATTCATCTTTCATTTGGCGACTTAGTGAGGAATCTCACAGAAAATCAAATACTGAAACAATAATTTAAACTTTATTAAGATCTGTCAAGTAAGCAGGTATAAGGCACACGACCTAACTTCACTCTGAGCTGATTAATGGTGAAATCTGACAAGGATTTCAATCAACCGTGGTCTGTCTCTGCAAGTGCCCAGGGTTCGATCCTTGTCCAGAGGCTTGTACAGTTTAGTTGTTCTGCTGTTGGATCCTTGCACAATGTTCTCCCGTTGAAGTCTGTGAAGTGATGATATGATGATTGGATAAATTCTTTCATCACCAACATTCATTAGATTTTTGGAGGCCTCGAGTCTGCAGTTTGTCTTCTCATCAGAAGGAACTCCTTTGTTTCTGGTTACATTTGGTGTTAGCTGCCTGTTTAAAACACAGCTTTTCCTGCAATTAACCCCTTTCCTTCAGAACATTACTGCTGAGTGCAGGTCTTAATCGCTCAGTTGGCATGAGAGAGCAGATCATCAAGCAAGTGTTATGCCCTCTGACTGAGGGAGCTGATTGTTCACGTTGTTTCTGTAACTCCTTCCCAGGGATGATCAAAGCAGATGTCGTTGTAACTGCTATTGTGACAGTTTCTCATTGTTGCATTCATCCACGAAACAGTTTATTCGAGGGTCATCACTGCTTCTCTACATGTTATTCTTTTTGATTCGTTCAATGCATGAGCATTGGTACACATGGCTTTCTGATTTTTTTTTGGCTGCAGTTATCGTTGCCTTTGACTGCAGTTTTTCCATTCTCTGACAAGCACCACATTTAGAATCCATCCAGATAGAAATGTTAATAGCGAATTTGTGAAAAAGTTTCAGTTTGAGGCAAGAACATGGGATACCCGTTAAGAATGAGTTTCAATATTGCACTTTAAATGAAGCAATAAAAAGCATTTCTTCATTATACCTGAGCAATAAATGAATTTATTTATCTTTTTCTTTCAAGTTAATGTGATTGCAATAACGATCCTGGTTCGGGGGGAGTGTGGCCTTTCCAAATGTGTCACTCATTACCTGGTGGCTATGGCAACGGCGGATCTCCTGGTCATTATCTTCGATCTGATACTACGACAAATTCCTATCACATATCGGGCGGAGTTTCTTTTCCGACATTATGTCTCCTTGTGCAACATCCACGCGGTTCTGCTTTATGCAGCCACAGACTGCTCTGTCTGGTTCACGGTCACATTTACCTTTGATCGGTTTGTGGCCATATGTTGCCAAAAGCTGAGAAATAAACATTGCACCAAGAAAACAGCGGGAGTGGTTTTAGGAACAGTGACTGTGCTGAGTTGTTTGAAAAACATTTTCTGGTATTTCATGTATTACAAGCAATATTGGCTTTCAAATAGTCCATGGTTTTGTCGAGTACATCCAAATGTACTTGTTTCAGTTGTTTGGACTATCGTTGAATTAATGCATTACATAATAACACCATTCATTCCATTTATTTTGATTCTACTGTTAAACACACTGACTGTCAGAAACATTATATTAGCCAACAGAGCTCGCAGGAGACTCTGGGCTCAGACGACCAGGGACAGTGTTAGTGACCCAGAGATGGGGAGTCGGAGGAAATCCATGATTATGTTATTTATTATATCTGGCAATTTCATCATGTTATGGATGGTGTTCATTGCTTATTCCATACAGAAACGCTTTGATTACTTGGGATACCCAGTTCCTCTGCCAACATTTGTAAGAGAGATTGGCTTCATGCTCCAGCTCCTGAGTTGCTGCACAAACACCTTTATTTATGCAGTTACCCAGAGGAAATTCAGAGAAGAGATGAAAAATGGAATAATGTATCCCTTCACAAAGCTTAACAAAATAATTTGATGATGTTTACTTGCCAATGTTTGAAACACTAAATATATATTTTCTCTGGATTAAGATTCCGGTCTGAGATCCCAGGCTTAATGTACGCTTGAGCTGAAAAATGTGTTGCTGGAAAAGCGCAGCAGGTCAGGCAGCATCCAAGGAGCAGGAGAATCGATGTTTTGGGCATAAGCCCTTCTTCAGGAATGAGGAAGGTGTGCCAAGCAGGCTAAGATAAAAGGTAGGGAGGAGGGACTTGGGGCAGGGGCGTTGGGAATACGATAGGTGGAAGGAGTTAAGGCCGGAGAGGGGGTAGGGACGGGGAGGTCGGGAAGAAGATTGCAGGTCAAAAAGGCGGTGCTGAGTCCGAGGGTTGGGACTGAGATAAAGTGGGGGGAGGAGAAATGAGGAAGCTGGAGAAATCTGCATTCATCCCTTGTGGTTGAAAGGTTCCGAGGCGGAAGATGAGGCGCTCTCCTGCTGGCGTCGTGTTGCCATGGTCTGGCGATCGAGGAAGCCATGGACCTGCATGTCCTTGGCGGAGTGGGAGGGGGAGTTAAAGTGTTCAGCCATGGGGTGGTTGGGTTGGCTGGTGCAGGTGTCCCAGAGGTGTTCTCTGAAACGTTCCGCAAGTAGGCGGCCTGTCTCCCCAATGTAGAGGAGGCCACTTCGGGTGCGCCGGATGCAGTAAATGATGCGTGTGGAGGTGCAGGTGAATTTGTGATGGATATGGAAGGATCCCTTGGGGCCTTTGAGGGAGGTGAGGGGGGAGGTGTGGGCACAAGTTTTGCATTTCTTGCAGTTGCAGGGGAAGGTGCCGGGAGTGGAGGTTGGGTGCGTGGGGGGTGTGGACCTGACGAGGGAGTCGCGGAATGTTTCCTGATTCCACCTCCTGTAATCCAGAGGGAGGAGCTCTGCCTCATCTCAGGTCTTCGGCCTGAGTCATCTTTTGCCTCCGCCCGTCTTCTCCCTGTTGATCCCCCCCAAAAGGGGTGTGGTCAAGTTGTGTGATGTCACCGCGCAGAGACTTGCGTCACTCAGTTCATTGTGTGACTGTCCGAACCAATAGAATGGTCAGGGACAGGAGCCAATTGTCCCAAAACAAACCTGCCGCATGTGCAGTGGCGGGGGGCGGCCAGCAGAGGGTGGCATTGTATCACTTTAAACACAAGGAGGACACGCACAGAGACATTGAGTCATCAGATTTTAATTAATTCATTGATTTAAACTTCTCCCATTGCAGGCAGAGCTGGGCCCACACATACACATCAACATGACCAACAGCATTATTAAAACTGAACTAGAAGAAGAATAGGCAGAGGCAGATAGAGGGTTGTTAACCCCATTTAATGGATACAGCCTCCAATACAACAGAGAGCCTCACTGTGTCTCACACCTGCACACACACAACATGGGGGCTGGGGAAAAAATAAACACTACCGCAGTTAGGCAGGAGTGTGGGAAAGGGGAAATAAACTAAACCGGAGAGTCAGAGGTTCAGGTCACTCTGAGAGCTGGCTCTGAGGGAGCTAGATCAGTGTGTGTGTGCGTGTTCAATGTTAGAAACAAAGTGCAATAATATTTAGACGAGACCACCAAAGCTGGAAACAAGACATTTTATTACGAACTTGCAAGTAAGGGCTTCAATTGCATAAGCAAATGAAAGCAAATTAGAACTTAGGTTAGGATACAATTATACCCTTTGAGCTGAGTGAGGTCATCTCTCCAGACTCCTAATGACCCAATCTCTCTTACTATTTCCCCTCTACCCATCGATGCCCCACGCCCATTGCCCCTTTCTTTCCAAGTTGGTAATTCCCCCCTTGCCCGTGCTGTCATAAGGTTCAACTCTTATCTCCATGTTCCCCTTTGTAACTTCTTTCATTATCCACAGGTACATTCCATTCTTGGACATACATCTTAACAATGTATCTTTTTCGTGCGTTGCTTATATGTTTCAGTAATCTTAGCTTTTTGCTGAAACTGTTGTTTTAAACATCATGGTAAAAGGAATGATTTTTTTGAATAAATCTACATTAAAGTTAGTACTTAATGATCCATAATTATGCCCTGAAAAGTAGAGATACTCTTCCCTAAATACCTGCAGAGTTAATAGTTCTCTTGCTGTACCCCTTTTCTGTATGCTTTTTCTATATCTGTAAAAACAACACTTTTCCCCATTTCTAACATCAAGGACTCTCCTCCGTGAAGGTGTCTGAGAGGAAGGGGACTGTCTTTGGACCAGCTGCCCCACTAAAAAAAAAAAAAAAAAAGAAAAAAAAACACAGAGAGCCCATTGCACAGAGACCTATCGAGTTTTGGTGTTAGTCCTTTTGTTGGTGCATGTGCGTCACTAATTGTTCCTGTGTGTGCATGTGTTAGAGTGCCTCAGGTAGACCCCTCAATGTCATCAGGGAGGGCATTCCAGGATATTGACCCAATGACAGTGAAGGAACGGCAATATATTTCCATGTCAGGAAGGTGAGGGGATTGGAGAGGATTATTGTCAGTCAGGCTTCAGTGTGAGTCAGTCAAGGATGAGTGAAGGGTCAGACAGATATCAGTGACAGCGAGGGTCACTCACATGTCAGTCCGAGGTTAGTCAGGGGATAGCTCATGGGTCAGGCAGAGGTCAGTGAGGGTGAAATCATGGAGTAGTTGAGGATCGGTCAGGGGTTAGACTCTCGTTATATGGTAGCTCTTATATAAATCGCCCAAGCCCCACAATTTAATTCAAGTCAATAACTTGCTCCTGGGTATCTGTTATTCTATACAGAAGCACTCAAATCCCCTCGATAAAATTCCAATCTGAAGCTGACTTCCATTGATAAGGGACTCTGTACATTATTTTGCATTTAAAAAACCCACACTGAATACCTTTGATTAGAGTCCAACGTGTAACTCACTCCCATGTGGATGTGACTCTGTTTATAAAATACCCTAAAACCTTTAATTATATTCTACTTTGTGACTCACTCCCAGTTATCTGTTATTCTATGTACAAACCACCCCGAACACTTCGATATGATTCCAGTCTGTAACTTAACTGTCATGTTAAGATCATGTTCCGAACCCAATCACCTGATAAGAACATTCAATGTATCATTTGTCCTCCTATTTGTTGGCACTACCATCATGTTAACTTTCTGATGTTAACGTACAAGATCAGACAAACCCCCTGGACAATAACATTTCAGAATTTCTCACCATTTTAAATACAAAAATTCTACTTTTTCTATTCTTCTTGCAAATCACATTCCACTACATTCTATTCCACCTGCCAACGTTTTAAATATAATTCGCAACACACAGACAGCAAAGTAAATGACAAGATGGGATGTAGCAAACTCTGTTACACTCAGTACCTTCATGTTGTAATGTAATGATATCCAGACAGAAACCTGCCCTCCCTCAGGGACAAAACCTCCCTGGGTCAGGAAGTGTGGACTGGGCAGGGAATGAGGATTTTAATCTGTCACTGAGTGAGTTTGGAAATCTGTGCTGCACATGGACATTTCTCCACGTTATATTCCATCTGCCAATGACTTGCCCACTCAGTGAAGCTGCCATATCAGGTCACAGCCTCTTTGGTCATCCACACATCTTTCTCTCTCACCCAACGTGGGTCTTGTCAATGAACCTATAGACATCACATAGAAAAATAGACAATAGATGATAGAAGATAGGAGCAGGAGTAGGCCATTCGGCCCCTCAAGCATACTCTGGCATGCAACATGATCAAGGCTGATGGTGGAGTTGAATTCCCTAATCCCATTCTCCAGTCATGTCCCTTGTTTCATTTAGACACAAGAACGAAACCAACATAGTGTACGTGAGAGAGAGAGAGAGAGAGAGAGAGAGAGAAAGAGAAGAGAGAGAAAGGGGGGAGAGAGAGATTGGGTGTGGGAAAGAACAATAGTGAGATGGTGTATGGGAGAGAGAGAGAGCGGGAGATGGAGTATGAGAGAGATGGCATCTGTCTTTGTGTCTGTCTGTGTGTAGGGGTGTGTGTTGGAGACAGTTCAAACTGAGTTTAACTCTATGTCTCTGCTTGGGGAATACTTGTCCTTCAGATATTTGACTGCAACATCATAGAGAGCTCTCTCTGTGCTGCACCTGACACAGGGTCATTAATGCGGCCAGTGGAAAGAGACCTTTACTTTGTACCTCCCTCCATTGAACAGGACACATGATCAGAATGTGCCGATGATACACAAATTGCCAATGGAGTAAACAGGGAAGAGCAGGCGACGTCAGGATGATACAAGCAGACACTGTTTACTGTCGTTGGGAAGGTGTCTGAGGATGAAAGTAGTCCACATGATTGCTAATGTCATCTCAGTAAAACACTCACAGACAAACTTCCTTCCCGCCAATTAATATGATTTACAGAATTCCAGTGAAATAGGACTGTGAGGGCTGAGGACTTTCTGTTTGTCATAAAGAGCAAAATAGTCACTCAATGTCCTTGTGGGAAGGGGCCTGGCCTGGTAAGTAACTGAGTGATGGACATTTATAATGGACATTTCATGTCTTCAGTGTCACCTCAAACTGGGTTACAGGGAATGGAGCAGTTTTGTAATGTCCCCAGTGTGAATGACGGAATGGGGAAGCTCATTTCAGAGACAGGGCGAGAGAGTTACAGACATTGTCTCAGCCTGCTCCTGCCCCACCGAACATTGTCTCAGCCTGCTCCTGCCCCACCGAACTCATCTCCCAATACCTCGACACGGTCCTGTCCCCTTTAGTCCAAGAACTCCCCACCTACGTTCGGGACACCACCCACGCCCTCCACCTCCTCCAGGATTTTCGCTTCCCCGGTCCCCAACGCCTTATTTTCACTATGGACATCCAGTCCCTGTACACCTCCATCCCCCATCATGAAGGACTCAAAGCCCTCCGCTTCTTCCTTTCCCGCCGCACCAACCAGTACCCTTCCACTGACACCCTCCTTCGACTGACTGAACTGGTCCTCACCCTGAATAACTTCTCTTTTCAATCCTCCCACTTCCTCCAAACTAAAGGAGTTGCCATGGGCACCCGCATGGGCCCCAGCTATGCCTGCCTCTTCGTAGGATATGTGGAACAGTCCATCTTCCGCAACTACACTGGCACCACCCCCCACCTTTTCCTCCGCTACATCGATGACTGTATCGGCGCTGCCTCGTGCTCCCACGAGGAGGTTGAACAGTTCATCAACTTTACTAACACCTTCCATCCCGACCTGAAATTCACCTGGACTGTCTCAGACTCCTCCCTCCCCTTCCTAGACCTTTCCATTTCTATCTCGGGCGACCGACTCAACACAGACATCTATTATAAACCGACTGACTCCCACAGCTACCTGGACTACACCTCCTCCCACCCTGCCCCCTGTAAAAACGCCATCCCATATTCCCAATTCCTTCGTCTCCGCCGCATCTGCTCCCAGGAGGACCAATTCCAACACCGCACAGCCCAGATGGCCTCCTTCTTCAAGGACCGCAGATTCCCCCCAGACGTGATCGACGATGCCCTCCACCGCATCTCCTCCACTTCCCGCTCCTCCGCCCTTGAGCCCCGCTCCTCCAACCGCCACCAAGACAGAACCCCACTGGTTCTCACCTACCACCCCACCAACCTGCACATACAACGTATCATCCGCCGTCATTTCCGCCACCTCCAAACGGACCCCACCACCAAGGATATATTTCCCTCCCCTCCCCTATCAGCGTTCCGCAAGGACCACTCCCTTCGTGACTCCCTTGTCAGATCCACACCCCCCACCAACCCAACCTCCACCCCCGGCACCTTCCCCTGCAACCGCAGGAAATGTAAAACTTGCACCCACACCTCCACACTCACTTCCCTCCAAGGCCCCAAGGGATCCTTCCATATCCGCCACAAGTTCACCTGTACCTCCACACACATCATCTATTGCATCCGCTGCACCCGATGTGGCCTCCTCTATATTGGTGAGACAGGCCGCTTACTTGCGGAACGCTTCAGAGAACACCTCTGGGCCGCCCGAACCAACCAACCCAATCACCCCGTGGCTCAACACTTTAACTCCCCCTCCCACTCCACCGAGGACATGCAAGTCCTTGGACTCCTCCACCGGCAGAACACAACTACACGACGGCTGGAGGAGGAGCGCCTCATCTTCCGCCTGGGAACCCTCCAACCACAAGGTATGAATTCAGATTTCTCCAGCTTCCTCATTTCCCCTCCCCCCACCTTGTCTCAGTCGGTTCCCTCAACTCAGCACCGCCCTCCTAACCTGCAATCCTCTTCCTGACCTCTCCGCCCCCACCCCACTCCGGCCTATCACCCTCACTTTGACCTCCTTCCACCTATCACATCTCCATCACCCCTCCCCCAAGTCCCTCCTCCCTACCTTTTATCTCAGCCTGCTTGGCTCTCTCTCTCTTATTCCTGATGAAGGGCTTATGCTCGAAACGTCGAATTCTCTATTCCTGAGATGCTGCCTAACCTGCTGTGCTTTGACCAGCAACACATTTGCAGCTGTGATCTCCAGCATCTGCAGACCTCATTTTTTAGACACAGATACAGAGTCAGAGACAGGCAGAGAGAGGATGGGAGTGTCCTGGAGATGTTTCAGAGCTGACTCTGAGACAGACACGAGCAGTACAGCAGAAGATGGGAGGGAATCATTCTCTGTTACCTACAGTGCACTGGACACTGGACACAGTCTCTCTCTCCTGTCCTACGCTAATTCGAAAACAACAGCCCACGAAATCCATCCCATTTGCTTTCATTTCTATCCCAAATGTTTCATTTAATTGTATCACATAGGTGCCCCCCCCCCCCCCCAAATTGCTTCGTGCCATGTGGTTTTCTTTATTGTCAGGTATATTGGGTTACACTTTTTATCGGGACAATCGCGAGCTGGTCGGAAGGGGGTCCGGTGTACTGTGATGAGACCATTATACCAAGTACCATTCCCAAGGCCATCCCCATAGGACTTAAGATGTATCTCTGAGCTGAGGTACTGTCTCTGATTATCTACATCCCCACAATTTACTTAGACACATGCATCTGTGTCTATTACTTGTGGATTATCAGACTCAGGAACCTTTAATAATACATACGAAAATGATATTTGACAAAATCCCAAAACTAAGAGGGCTAGCATCATAACTCTCAGCATTCCCAGTACTTTGAACATCATGCTGAAGCACAAAACGACTTAATATACAATCCTACAGAAATAATCCCGCGCTCGCGTCGCCACTGTATAATCAATTACTCAAAGTCTCTTTCGTCTGAGTTTCAGCGGGTCTTGCGTTGATTCGGCTGTCCAGACTTCTTCCTCAACTGGAGATTCCACTGGCCCTTTGATCCGAGTGTAGTGATCCCAGCCTTTCTCCGCCGTCCTTATTGCCGTTTCAGTCGTTAAAAGAGCCTGGTACGGCCCTTCCCAGTCCGGCTGCAATTTAGTCTCTGTCCATGATTTTACTCAGACCCAATCTCCCGGCTGGATGGGATGAACGGTGAATTCTCGGGGTGGAGTCTGTGCCAATAAACCCTGTTTCCTGAGGAAAGACAAAGAGGAGGATAGGCCCAGTATATACTTCTTTAAGAACAAATCTTTAGTTTCAGGAATTGGCAATTCTCCATTCGTTCCCACATAAGGTAATCCAAATAAGATTTCATAGTGGGATAGTCCGAAATCTTTCCGTGGGGCTGTTCGTACTCGCACGAGAGCTATAGGTAAACATTTGGTCCAAGGGAGTCTGGTTTCTATTATCAATTTAGAGAGCTGTCGTTTGAGTGTTTGGTTCATTCTCTCAAGCCTTCCTGATGATGGCGGGTGCCATGGAGTATGGAATTCCCAGAAGATTCCCAACCCTTTCATTACCCCCTGTAACACTTTAGAAGTAAAATGAGTTCCTTGGTCGGAATCTATAGTGTATACTAGCCCATATCGGGGACTTCTGTGCTCCAGTATTATTTTAGACACCCCACTCGCAGTGGCAGTAGCTCGGGGGTATGCCTCAACCCAACCGGATAAATGATCTACTACGACTAACATATATTTTAGTCTCCCTACTCTGGGTAATTCAGTATAATCTACTTGTATACTCTGGAAGGGTCTCAATCCTGGGTCTCTTCCTCCCGGGGTCTGTTTTCTCAAGACTTTTTTATTTACCTTTCTGTATATTATACATCCCTCACACATTTATTGAGCAATTGTATATATTCCTTTACATCCATATTCCCTAAGAACTAAATCACACATTGCTTGTACTCCCCAATGACTGCCTTGGTGTAGGACAGCCATAATCTCTCGCATCATCATTTTGTTCAATATTTCCCTTCCATCAGGTAACATCCAATGCCCATCTGCTGTTTTTGCCGTCCCTAAATCTTTCCTCCGCCAAGGGACAAACCCAAAAGACATCCTTTAAATCTATCACACGAAAGCATTTGTGGTCATGAGGGATCTTCCTCAATCTCTAATCAGTCCCTCAATTACTGGCTGCAGTCCTCGTGTACCTTCTATGGAAATGGGATATTGTCGCTCACAGGCAATGTCCCCTTTCCTTTTTAAATTTATTTCAAGGGTTCCTGGTGGGTCCCTGAAGGCAGGAACCCCTGACACCCCTATTCTTCATCAAAATTCATAAGCGGAATTGCTCTTTCTTCCCTTACAGATTTGTAGATCAGGACACTCCCACCTAAAATGCCCTATCTTTCCACAATAATAGCATCCTTCCTGTGGAGACCTCCATCTCTGCCCCTGTCACTCGAACCCTCTATCAAATGCTCCCCCTTGTCCTCTCCCTCCCTGCCCTACATGTTGCCACCCGCCGCTCCGGTTGCTCAATATTGGATCCATTCTTTTCTTAACTACCTCATCAACCGTAGCTACCATCATTTTCACCTTCTGTTTTTGTCTCTCATCCTCTCTCTTTACAAACACTTCCTGTGCCTCTCTTAACAATTCATCTAATGGTTTTTCACTCCACCCTTCTATCTTCTGTATCTTTCTCTGTATGTCTGGCCATGCCTTTGTCACAAAATGTACTTCCAAAAGACCCTGTGCCACTGGCTCCTCAGGGTTCATTCCAGAATATTTCCACATTGAGTCTCCTAATCTTTGCAAGAAAGCCGAAGGAGTCTCATCTTTCTCCTGTCTAACTTCAAAGGCTTTAGTCAGATTCTGCGACTTCGGAACTGTCTCTCTTATTCTATGCTCCGGGTTTTGATTTTCCCACTGGGGGTCTCTGAGGGGAAACTTAGTCTCTCCCTGTCCAGCATCCCCATCTCCAATCGGGTGTTCCCTGTCCCATATTTTAATGGCTGCTCCCCATATAAGTCCCCTTTCCTCCCCAGTAAATAGTATATTCAAAATAGTCATTAACTCAGCCCACGTATACAGACTGGGCCCCAAAAATTGATCAATTTATTCAAACAATCCTACCGGACCCTCAACCAGGACCTTCATTTCCTTTTTAAATGTTCTGACCTCCCCACTGGTGAGGGGGGGCACTCACAAACCCAATCTCTTTGTCCCCTATTGGTACCTCCCGAAGGGGATAAGTCGTTACGTTCTTCCCCTTTTTCTTTCTTAAAGAAATATTGCAACATTTCTAGCTCCCCATAACTTCAAACACCAATTCATCAATTCACACTTGACTAACTTTAAAGCCTGTTCCTCACTTGTAAATATATTTATATATTTACATTCATTTATTCAGTAATTAATATTTAAAATTTAAAATGCATACAGTTCCCAATTTTGAAATCCACTGTAATCACTCAGTTTTAGTCCCTTAATTTAAATCCAAAATTAGTTTTCTTATGTTGCCCTGACCAATCATTGCTCAATTACAATACTATAGGTCGTGAAATAATCAGAGCTGCCTTAAAAGAATTTGTCTATTCAAGTTAAAAAAAAACTTCTAATGCATGAACAATGGCTGAATCCAAGTCACAGATATTAACCAAAGGAGTTTCGTTTTTACTACAATCTAATGTTGAACTGAAACTTCAACTGTCCTCCATAAATCGCTTTTATGTAAGGATAAAAGAGAATAGTTAGAAACTGATAGTAAGGCAGTCATGACCTGGAAAAGGAACAGGAGTTATCACCATTTTTTTTCATAATCTCTGTAGAATCCTTAACCTTCAAAGAAATCATGTTAAGTTCCCATAATAAAAATCAGATTCAAAACAGTCCTGGAACTCAAGCTCCAGGGAATAAAACGCAAACATTCAATCACCAACAAACAAATGTGCATTCAGACCAAATCACAAAGGGTTAAACTTTCTACCAGCTGGACAGCTCTTTTCATTCTCTCTCTCTCTCACTCATTGACATATAAATTCAGATATTTACAAACCCAGTCTTCATCCGACCTGTACTTTGGCCAGAAGACAGCAGGACGAAGAATGGATTCCTTAGTCCATACAAAGCAACGATATTTAATCAACTTTCTCCCTTGTACAAGTATTACTTGTCCAATTCCACAACATCCTGCCCAACGGACTTTCTGGAGGTATGTTGTAAGGGACCCCGCCTCCATTTCCATTGCCTTGTTCTTCTTTTGTTTTCCCGGAGGCTTTTTCCTTACCCACGGCACAACCCATATTGAGTTCCTTCGTTAGTCCCTTATTAACTACTAAAACTCAATCCCGGACACCAAGGCAATACTTAAAAGTCAATTTTCTTACCTTGGTCTGTGCACAGAGTTGCCTGGTCCCTTTTTGCCGTATTTCCTATCGACCTCCCCACACTGTAGGATTCAGATGTCTCTCTTGTGGGATTCGTACCAGTCGCCCAAGGGACTGGACTAAACCTGGACACAAGACCGCTCCTCAATGGGGAACGGGACTCATCTCCCCAATGTCCAGGGCCAGCCATTCCCCCCGGCGATGGAAGAACATCCCGGACGAGCCCCCAATTGTGAGAAGTAAAGCTCACTCACTTCAATAATTTCAGTCCAAGACAAGTTCTGAATCAGTAGTGCCCTTTATTTCACACTTGCAAGTGGGTGTGATGTCCACAAGGCAGGGACAAAACACACTGAATTCAACAAATACTCGATATTTATATAATTTGGTTCCTACATATTTTTTCTTACTTCATTATTTCCCCCCCACTGTTTACATCCTCCACTTCCCTCAGACTGGTACCCATTACTCCTGTTTATCTCTTGTCTCATCCGGCCTTGTCTGTGACAAAATGCTTATTCCTGTTCTCACAAGGCCATTTGACCTCATCCTGCTGTGGGCACATCCTTGCCTTACCATTATCTACTCCCTCCATCTGTGCTGCCCCTCTCAGCATCTTATCACTAAGCCCTTTTAATTGGGGTTTGTTACTGTGTTTCTGTCAAAATGGGAAACTGATGTTTATACCTACTGTTGATACAGGCATATCTAATGTAACTGCCTCTCTTCACAGCATCTTATCGAGTGCCTGTATTTCTACCATTGCCTTACAGCCCCGTTTCTTTCTTGCATACATTTTTAGCTAATCCAAAAAAAACAATTATGCATTTCCTCCACATAGTTTCCATTCTTGTTGACTCAGCTCTTGGCTGAAACAATTACACACTGATGTGAGTTCACATATTTTTATATAATCAATTATAATTGCAGAATTGCAGAAGTAACATTAATTTATCTATATCCCACACTCTGAATGCCTGAGATGATGGGATCCTGTGTTCTGTTTGCTGATAACACAAAGTGATGTGGGACAGTAAGATGCAAGGAGGTGACAGAAAGACTGGGAAGGGTGTTGAAAGGTTCAGTGAGTGAGGCAGTCAGACATAATCTGTGCAATATCACACAGAGAAATGGGAGGCTTTGTGACTTCATTTTAATCTTGAAATGATTTCAGAGTATTGTTAGAGTTTTGGACGTTGATTCTAATCCTCGACCCAGAAGCAGCAAGAAGCCTTTCTCATTCTCCATCCCAGCAGTTTCCAATATTGTCTCAAAACTTTCATTCCTTCTGATCCTTCTAAATCCCAGGGGGACAACCCTGGGTTTGGGTCATTTCCCACCCTTCCCAGTGACCCCTTTCTGCCCAGCTATCATTCTGGTGAATCTATACTGCACTCAGATACACATGCACTCCCCAAGTCCCCACTCTTTCCAGCCTCTCCCTGATAATAAAGTCAATGTCAGCGCTGAGCTCACATGAAATGGCTGCCGTCAACATACCTAAGATGGTCGACACCTTCGAAATCTTTCGTCCTGGTATTGTGGATTAAAACAGCCCCCTCACAGTTTGTCCGTGATCATCTCTCAGCCTCCTGCAGATGGAATACAGTGAGATGGGCAGTGATGGTCTTTGAATCTCAGACTGAGGAGGGACAATCCAGACTAAAAGGTACGATGCTTGTCTGGGGGCAGGAACAGAGAAGGATTCAGTTATGGATCAGAAAATCTGTCAGCACAAGAGAAGGGAACATGTCTCAAAAACTCTTCTACAATTGGGTGACATCATAAACATTGGCTTTCTGCGACTTGTGTACAAGGATCTGGAAAATATTGTTGAATGTTTAATAAGTCCTGGTTTAAAGACATATTTCATCCAATAATGCAAGGCCCTGGTGGGAACACACACACACACACACACACACACACACACACACACACACACACACACACTCGCCACAAAGTTTACACAGGGACACGGAATGACCAAATATATTGGGATTTCCAAATATGAAAGCTCCATTAAAGAATCCCTGGATGTCAGATGAACACAGGACATTCACACAACTGAGTCAGACTCAAGACTCACCTCCCTCCGACACTGGGAGGCTCCTGTATCACACTTCGGATTGGAAATAGACGCGGTGTTTTGGAGCAGGACATGGCACATGAGATTAGGACGACTGTCCGTGTGGATGTTCAGAGCCAGCAATCTAACAGTGAATCAGAACAGAACAGAGCGTCAAACAAAGAAACTGGTGTTGAATATGTGGAGTTCTTCCATTTTTGTTTTGTGTGTGTGTGTAAGATGGGGAGAGGCGGGCCCAAGTTTCAATCAGCATCTCTCATCAGATTATACCTGCCGTTAAATGTTTTGATTGTGATCTCATCGAGGGAGCTTTACTCTGTATCAAACTCAATGCTTTACCTAACCAGGGAGGGAATGATGGGGGCAGGGGAGAAGGAGATTGATTCTGTTTGTAACTCCTTCCCTGGAAGTGTTTGATGGGGATACAACAAAGGAAGCTTTATTGCTGAGGGGTGACAGGGTGGCTCAGTGTTTGGCACTGCTGCCTCACAGCGCCAGGGACCCGGGTTCGATTCCTCCCTCTGGCGACTGTCTGTGTGGAGTTTGCACATTCTCCCTGTGTCTGCGTGGGTTTCCTCCCAGTCGTCCGGTTTCCTCGTACACTCCAAAGATGGGCAGGTCAGGGTGAAATGGTCATGCTAAATTGCCCACAGTGTTGAGGGATGTTTAGATTAGGTGCATAAGTCAGGGATAATTCCAGATAATAGGGGAGGGGAATGGGTCTGGGTGGGTTACTCTTCGGAGGGTCAGTGTGGACTTGTTGGGCGGAGGGCCTGTTTCCACACTGTAGGGATTCTTGGAGTCTACCTATACCACACACAGTCCCTGTCCTGAGAGTGTTGATGGGAACAGTGTGTCAGATTTAACCTGTACAACTGATCCATCATCCACTGCTGTTTGTGGAAGAGAGTTCCACACCTCTCCCACCCTTTGTGTGTCAAAGTGTTTCCTAACATCTCTTCTGAACGCTCTGGGCCCACATTCCCAGACTCTGTTCCCTCTCCTTCTAGAATCTCCAACCAGTGGGAATCATTGATCTTGATTGACCCTGTCTGGTACTGTTCATATCTTGAAGATATTGATCAGATCATCCCTTAACCTTCTCAGTGCGACAGGAAACCGGCCTCAGTCTCTCCTCAGAATGTAATCCCAAGGCCCAAGATCGTTCTTGTAACCCTCCATTCTGCTCCCTCTATGTACTCCAACCTGATAACCACATGGTTGCACTGAACCCCATCGAACACAGTTTACCCATTCACCCAGTCCATCAATCTCCCTGTGTAATTGATGGGAGTATCTGGGTGGATCAAGATCTCCCCCACACAAACCCCTTTGTACCTAACCCCATGTTTTTGCTAAAGTCCCACATAGGAGGTTAGTGAGCAAAATTAGGGCGCATGGTATTGGGGGCAATGTACTAACTTGGATTGAAACTTGGTTGGCTGATAGGAAACAAAAAGTAGTGATAAACGGCTCCATTTCGGAATGGCAGGCAGTGACCAGTGGGGTACCACAGGGATCAGTGCTGGGACCGCAGCTTTTTACAATATATGTTAATGATATAGAAGATGGTATTAGTAACAACATTAGCAAATTCGCTGATGATACTAAGCTGGGTGGCAGGGTGAAATGTGATGAGGATGTTAGGAGATTACAGGGTGACCAGGACAAGTTAGGTGAGTGGTCAGATGCATGGCAGATGCAGGTTAATGTGGATAAATGTATGGTTATCCACTTTGGTGGCAAGAAGAGGAAGGCAGATTACTACCTAAATGGAATCAATTTAGGTAAAGGGGCAGCACAGTGAGATCTGGGTGTTCTTGTACACCAGTCAATGAAGGTAAGCATGCAGGTACAGCAGGTAGTGAAGAAGGTTAATAGCATGCTGGCCATCATAACAAGAGGGATTGAGTATAGAAGCAAAAAGTTTCTTCTGCAGCTGCACAAGGCCCTGGTGAGACCACACCTGGAGTACTTTGTGCAGTTCTGGTCTCCAAATTTGAGGAAAGACATTTTGGCTATTGAGGGAGTGCAGCGTAGGTTCACGAGGTCAATTCCTGGAATGGCAGGATTACCTTACACTGAAAGAATGGAGCGAGTAGGCTTGTATACCCTTGCGTTTAGAAGACTAAGAGGGGATCTGATTGAGGCATATAAGATTATTAAAGGATTGGACACTCTGGAGGCAGGAAACATGGTTCTCATGATGGGTGAGTGCCAAACCGGAGGACACAGCTTAAAAATACGGGGTAGACCATTTAGGACAGAGATGAGGAGAAACTTCTTCACCCAGAGAGTGGCTGTGTGGAATGCTCTGCCCCAGAGGGCAGTGGAGGCCCAGTCTCTGGATTCATTGAAGAAATAGTTGGATAGAGCTCTCAAGGATCGTGGAATCAAGGATTATGGAGACAAGGCAGGTACAAGATACTGATTAAGGATGATCAGCCATGATCATATTGAATGGTGGTGCAGGCTCGACGGGCAGAATGGCCGACTCCTGCGCCTATTGTCTATTGTCTAATATTGTTCCTGTCCTGGGAGTATTTGATGGGACAGTGGAGAGGGAGATTTACCCTGCATCTAACCCCTTGTGTTCCCTGTCCTGGGAGTGTTTGATGGAGACTCTGCAGAGCAAACGAGACTCTGTGTCTAAACCTGTGCTATCCCTGTCCTGGGAGTGTTTGATAGGACAGTGTAGAGTGAGATTTACTCTGTAGCTAACCCTGTGCTGTAACCGAGCAAGGAATGTTTGATGGGACAGTCGAGAGGGAGATGTAGGGTGAGAGAGAGAGTGTGTGCAATTGGGAGATAAAGGGTGTGCACGTATTTGAGAGAATACGAGTGTATGTCTGCGAGAGCATGAGAATGTATGTGTGAGAGTATATGTGAGACAACGTGTGTGCGAGTATGTAAGTGTGTGAGTGTGAGCATGTGTGAGCAAGTGTGTGAGAGTGCGTGTGTCAGTGAGTGTGAGAGACAGTGAGGCTGTGTATGTCTGTGTGTCAGTGAGTGTGTGCATATGAGAGACAGTGAGTGTGTGAGAGAGTGTATGTGTGATTGTCATAGTGTATGAGAAATTGTTCGAGTATGCATTTGTCTGTAAGAGTGGGAGTCTTGGATTGTGAGTGCCTGTGTGTGTAAGTGTGCACATCAGTGTGAATATCTGATGGGACATGTGTGTGTGTGCGAGAGAGAGTGTGTGTGTGTCAAGGACTGAATGTAGTGTGCCAGGCTGTGTGTGTGTACACGTGTGAGAGTGTGGGTGAATGAGAGTGAGGGACGGTGTATGGTTTGTGGATCATTACTGGGACAGGGACATAAGACGTGGTTTACACACAGTCACATTATGGAGTGACAACATTGACACTGAAACTGTGCACTCAGATGGACAGACACACACATACACACACACACCCAGACATTTCAGTGATGTTACATGGACTCAGACCATCACTGACACTTCCCCCTTGACCAAACTTGCATATGGTCCCCCTATCTTCCCAGTACTGTGTGTGTGTGTGTGTGTGTGTGTGTGTATAGCAGAGAGGGGGAAATGTGGGTGTTGAGCGGCTGGCATGTGATTGATGTTTGAAATTCCCAAACTCTGCCGATATATTAGAGAAAAGGAAAGGAAATAAAAGATCGAAGGTCAAATTGGAAATGGCTGCATGTAGAGCAAAGCAGGGAGAGACAGACAGGGACAGAGAAGAGAGAGACGGAGAGAGAGAGAGAGAGAGAGAGAAACAAACAGGCAGACAGGGATAGAGACAGTGAGTTCGAGTTTGGAAACTACAGGTACAGCAGGAAAGTTCCGAGAGATCCTCAGCAAATATCCCCCTCTCTTCCCAGACCTGTGTGTGTCAGGGGGTCTAAAGGCTGGCTCTTAGACGCTAGGTTGGTACCAATGTTAGACATGTTCAAACTGCACTGTCACAACTAACAAGGCTTCAAACAGAGTTGAACAAACCAGGAACAGTAACACTTTACTGTCCCAGAATTAACATCTCAGTGGGCAGCAAAATCAAACAAGGCTCCTGTCCTGGGAATTAACATCTCAATGACACAGAGAGCTCCCCAGGGAGCAGACTGACAGAGGTTACAATGTGTCAGTGATTGCAGGGGTGGAGTCCACAAACTACTCAGTGAAGATTTTTTTTATTTCAAAAATATACTTTATTCATAAAATAATTTGATGGTCTGTACAGTTGGTCATGCCATACATATGTAAACATTTACATACAGAGATCTAATTTTATCATTTTTATACAGGTCTGTACATTTTTCAACCATATGCCCATATAATTAGCTGAGGCCTCAGCAGAGCCCAAATGACTGCATGGGCCCCCTGTTAGACAGGCAGATGTTATACGGTGGTCTTTCCCCACCGCACCTTGGTGGCAGTTGCCCCAAGCTTCAGCGCGTCCCTCAACACGTAGTCCCTGACCTTGGAATGTGCCAGTCTGCAACACTCAGTCAGGGTCAGGTCCTTCAGCTGGAAGATCAACAGGTTTCGGACCACCCAGAGAGCGTCCTTCACCAAGTTGATGATCCTCCAGGCCCAGTTGATGTTCGTCTCAGTGTGCGTCCCAGGGAACAGGCCGTAGAGCACGGAGTCCCGCGTCACGGCGCTGCTCGGGACGAACCTCGACAAACATCACTGCATTCCTCTCCAGACTTCCTCTGCATAGGCACATTCCAGAAGGAGGTGTGTGACAGTCTCTTCCCCCCGCAGCCGCTTCGAGGGCAGCGTGCGGTGCGGCTGAGAGTCCGGGCGTGCATAAAGGATCTCACAGGCAAAGCCCTTCTCACCACCAGCCAAGCCATGTCTTGGTGCTTGTTGGAAAGTTCTGGCGATGAGGCATTCTGCCAAATGGCTTTGAGAGTCTGCTCAGGGAACCACTCAACAGGATCCGCCCTCTCCTTTTCCCGAAGGGTCTCGAGGACACTACGTGCTGACCACTTCTTGATGGACTTGTGGTCAAAGGTGTTTTTCTTCATAAACTTCTCCACGAAGGAAGATAAATGTGGACAAAAATTATTTAGATTTATTCTTCAAATGAGCTGTTTTCTCTGTCGCTGTTGAGAACAAGCAGCTCTCCCTGTTTGGTGCATGTGTTTGTTTTGGTTAATTGCTGTCTTCTGATTTGTTTGTATTTTGATGTTGTTGTGACAGTCTGCAATGGACTGGGGATGAGATATGGGGGGGTGCAGAGGCCGCTTTTAAACCTGGGATCTTGCTGTGTAATTCTGCATCAAAGTGCTCTCGCTCACCGCCCCGACCTCCCTAAATTATCTTTTCTCCCTTTTGTCCCAAAGAACCTTTGTTGGGAAAGCTGGAAAGTGAAGATCCAAAATGCCTGGGACCAGGAAAGCCTTGGACAAGAGCAACCTCCAGAGGGGAGCATGGGCCTGAGGCCTGAGGCCTGGTTGCCAGGCTGCAGCCTGTGGGGCCCAGGTGAGAGGTGGTCTGTTTATAACCCCGAGGTTTATTCTCCACTGCGGGGGTGGGGGGAGTGTGGAGGCCTGGTTTGTAGGGCCCTCTGGTTAATTGGGTTCTGTCAGATTGTGGCCCTGTCGTTTTTAAAATGGGTTTGAAGCCTGGGTTTAAAGTAACCAGGGTTTTGGGATTGTGACACAAACAGGTTAACCTCCAGGATCTGTGAGGCAGGACTCCCGAGGAGGGAAATAATACCCAAAATATCTGACCCTCTGTAAAGTCTTGTCACAATGTCAGAGGAATGTGGGTCACAGAGAGGGTAGGATGATAAATGAGCCGTCGTTATTTAAAGTGGAGGGGAATAAAGATTACAGTGTACAGGATTAAATTAGAGAGAAACACACAAAGAGAGATCTCAGAGATGGAGAGAGAGGGGACAGAGAGAGAGAGAGCGAGAGGGAACAGAGAGATCTCAGAGATGTAGAGTAAGCTAGGAGGAACAGAGAGAGAGAGAAGGAACACAGGGTGGGGAGTAACAGATCGAGGTATCAGAGATGGAGAGAGAGTGAGGGGGTTACAGAGAGGGGCGAACAGAGGGACAATTGATTGGAATTTGTTGAACAGTTGGGTTGGTCCCTCTGTTGTCCTGGAGACAGAATCGAACCCTTAACCAACGCCAGTGACACACACGATCTGTCTGATGTCACACTGCTGCAGTGGGATCTTGCTGTGTGTATTTCTAGCCTCTGGTTAACTGGTCTATTGTGATTTCTTTGTGTTTCGATGTTGCTGTGATGTGATGCAATGCATTAATGATGCAATAATTAAACTGAACCAGTGTCACAGTAAAGTGAGAGATTGTGGAAGGCCAAAGAGCAGTGGGATCTTGCTGTGCTTTTAGTACCACTGCTGAATTTTATTTCAAATCAATTTTTATTTGTCTCTGTCAGTTCCCAGAGAAGGAGATTGGATCCAGGAGCTGAATCTCAGGACGGTGCAGAGACTGAGAGAATCAAATCATTTCTGCCGCCTGGAATCGTCAGACAAGAGCCAGAAACATTCAGAGAGAGAGAGAGAGAACAATCAGAAACTAGCCTGTCTCCTTGTTCATTTACACACACACACACACACACACACTAGAATTGTGGGGTTCAGGCCGTCTCTGTAGGATATTTATCACAAGGGGCAAGTTCTGGGTTGGGGGCAAAGGGACAGAAAGACGGAGAGGGAGCTGCTGCACAGTCTGATCCCACAGATGTCACTGCCTCCCTCTTGCTGTCCAGCTCCCACCTCTCCCTTTGTGTCCCAGCTCACTCTCTCTGTCTCTGTCTGTCCCACATCTTTCCTTCAATCCCCATCCTTCCCATCTCCTCCCTGTTCACATTCCCCTGTAGATTCCCTTCCTACAAATCTCTGGATCCTCCCCCTTTCCTGGAACTGTTGAATTGTTCAATCTCCAACCTCCCTGCTAACCTCTCCCCACACCCCTCTCTGTGTCAGCCCTGCGGGATCTGGTTGTTCCTGCCGAGGATCATTCTATCTGCTTCATACCATCAACCCCCGTCTCTTTCACTAGCTGTCTGTTGTATCTCTCTCCTGTGGCTGCTTTTCCCTCATTCTCTCCCTCTCTCTCTCTCTCTCACCTTTGGATTTCTTTCCCTGGACTTTTACTTTCTCTCTCCCCCTCCCTCCCTGTGTTCGGCATTTCTCTCTCTCTCTCTCTCTCTCTCTCTCTGTCTCTCTCTCTCTCTCTCTCTCTCTCTGTCTCTCTGTCTCTCTCTCCCTCTGTCCTGTCTACCCCTCCCTAAGTGGTTTGTTCTCTCTGTCCTGTTCTCTCCCTGGGTTTTACACGCTCTCCTGTCTGTCCCCTGTTTCTCTCCCTGGGAGTTTCAGTCCCTGGGATCTTTCTCTGCCCTTTGTTCTCTCTGCCTGGGTGTTTCTCTCTCTCTTTCCCTGGTTTCACACTGTGCCTCTCTCTCTCTCCCCATCTCTGTCCTTCTGTCTCTCCCTGGGATCTTTCTCTGTCCTTGGCTCGCTCTGTGTCCCTCCCTCAGTCTCTGTCCCTCATCTCACTCGCTTTCTCTCCCCCTCCCTATCTGTCGCTCCCTCCCTCTGTCCTGCTGTTCCTGTCCCAGGGTAGATTTGAACTCAGTAGCACTTGGTGCTGCACATGCTGTTATCACAGTGGGATCTTGCTGTTCCCTGTGTCTCCCATTGCTGTCCCAACGGGGGATGGGAGTGGGGGAGGGAAAGCCCCTTTCTCACTGAGGAGGGTGGAGGGGGAGCATGGGATCTTGCTGTGCATGAAAAAGCACACAGTTTATAGGCCAGTCAGTCAGTGTGCATCCTCCCCGTGCCCCACCCCCTCCAGCCCAGGGGTGAGGGCCCAGTGAAGGGGGGAGGGGAGGGGAGACGGTTATTGTACACGATGGAGACACAGAGGGGGCTTTTATATCCAGTGGGGGGATGCAGGTAGGAATGGCAGTGGGGGCAGTATGGAGAAAGGGCAATTAGACCAGGACAAGGTGGTGGGGGGCAAAATGTTTGGGGGAAAGTGCAAGAGTTGGGTGGGGGTAATAACTCTGGGGATGGGCAAAAATGCCAGGGCAGAAAACCGGGGGTGGGATCGGTGGGGGAGGAAGTTGCTCAATTGGGGCAGTTTCAAAAAACTGGGGAGGGACAAAAAAACTGGAGCAGTACAAAATGAGAGAAAATATATTCCCCCCACCCCCCATTTTTGACTCCCCCAGCTCTGGGCGCAATTGGCAGGGGGCAAAATTGTTGGCGGTGGGAATGTGGAGGGCAAAAGTGAGAGACGTAAAATAGTGGGCACAGCAAGATGGGGCATAAAATATGAGGGGGTAAAGTCAGGGCCGGGGGGGTGGTTGTTATTGCTGGAATTAATTTGGACAGGGAACAGGGCCTGCAGTTTACAGACAATGGAATGGACAGGGACAGGAGCAAATTGTCCTGAGAGAAAAAAACCTGCCCTTGTGCAGTGGCAGAGGGAGGCCACCAGAGGGTGGCATTGTATCACTGTGAACGCAATGGGGTCAGACACAGACACAGTGAGAGTCAGAGAGGCTGGGGTGAGCTGAAAGTGGGGATAAAAGGATCCTTCTCAGGATGTAATTACACATTGGCATTTCCCAGGTGGGGGCGTGATGCTGTTATAAGTGACTTCTGTCTAGGTATTCTAAATCTCCGGAGAATAGTCCCTGACACTCGGCTAACTACTCTACACTATTGGTATGATTCAGATCAGCCGGGTTCTGCCTCCACACTCCTCTGACCGCGGACTGTCCTTTAACCCTCGACTTCCGTGTGGCGGACGAACCGCTCTCACACCCAGTTTAAGGGAGACTGTCCACAAGGTCCCGTCCTAGGAGGCGAACTCCAAGCTGTCAACACCAACCCTTATACCCACCAGCTACCGCTATCGCGTGGCAAATCGAAATACTACGAGACACACAGATGAGGCAACGAATGTTTATTCAAACTTGCAAGTTTGGATGCCTTCCAAAAAAGAAGGGAAAGGACCACACTGAAAGGATTACAGCAGTAATATTTATACATTATTTTTACATCTGAAAAGGATAGTAACAATTCCATTGGTTAAAACATTTCACGCTTCTCTCTGCCAACCCTTTGATTATCTGTATGTTCTTAAACATTACATTATTTTTAACAATTCTATTGGCTAAAGCATTTCTCGCCTCTCTATCGCAGGCCTTGGTTATCTGTATGTTTCTAATATTTTAAGAGCTTCTATTGTATCCTGGCCAAGGTTATCTAGCTTCATAGCAGCCTAGTTTTAATTAACAACTTACATCAGTTTTATCCAAGGTTACAAACCGCCATGTTTTTGATATAACAGTTTCTCCCTGTTCCCAAGCTAACTTACATTCAGTCTCACAGTTCGCCCTTACTCATTAACCCTTAGTTAAACTGCAGAAACATCACCCATATCAATGATATAATAACCAACATCTGGAAGCAATGGTGGTGGAAGGGCATGGGCAGAGATTTCACTCGATTCTGTCACCGCTGTGTGACTTGTGCCCAGTACAACCCAGGCTGGCCCATTAAAATTAGAATGGGGCCCCTGCCACACCCAAAGGGACTCTGGGGGCAGTTACAGATGGATTTTATGGGACCTCTTCCCCAATCCCATGGGAAGACGGATTACCTTGTGATTATTGGCCAATTTACCAGGAGGGTCGGGGCCTACCCTACCCAGAACTGATCAGCTAACGCTGTGGCAAGGGTTGTAGCTGAGGAGGGGATGCCCAGGTGGGGGAGTTGGGTGCCGTCCCAGATTGACTCCGACCGGGGACCCATTTCACTGTAAGAGTTGTAAAAACCACATGTCAGCTGATGGGCATTAAACTGAAATTTCACTCACCTGACCATCCACAAAGTTCAGGCATGGTGGAGTGAATGAACAGAACTCTTAAACCCTCCCTTGCTAAGGCCATGCAGGACTCTGACAAACTCCAGTCCACCACAAGCCGGTCGAATGGTTTGACCCCTTACGAGTCAATGACAGGTCGGGCAATGTAACTGCCCGATTCCATCATCATGGGAGGGTTCCGATGCTGGCCCTCGCTGCGATAGAATACATCGCTATGTGCTCGAACTGAGCACCCAGCTGAAGGAGATGTGGAAAACAGTTCGGGACAAACAGGAAGGTGAGGGAGGGATGAACAGAGGCAATTAGAGGATTGTGTGGAGGTCCCAGCGGTGGGTAGGAAGGTTATGGTTAAGACTCTCCCCGTTAAACCAGGCTTCGCCCCTCAGTAGAATGGTCCCTCTGAGGTTATCATTAGCGGTGACACACCCACCTGTATTGACATGTGAGGGAAGGGGGAGTCTGGAAACACTGGTCACAACTGAAGAAATATCCAGACACTGGTTGATCATCCTCACACTCTGCTTTCTTTTCAGACTGACTCCTCTCGGGACCTGCTGACGATTTCCGTGTGTGTGCGGTTGTTGTGAACGGTCCGGGTCCGAGAGCGTGGGCTGTTTTGTGCAGGCGGTATCGCCTTTGGACCATTGTATAACTCCGTTTGGGAAGCTCCGGGATGTTCCTGTTTATTGTTGCCTTCACCCTTTGCCTGGTAGCCACTGGGGGGGCAGCACCAAATGAATTGTGCCACCCTCAGTCCTGCTCCCCGGAGTCGGCGCGGGGTTCCATGTTAATACATACCTAACCATGTTCTATCAGCACACACAGCAAAATAACATCTCGAAATGCTGGGTGTGGACTCGAATCCCTGCACACTCTATTGGGGGGATTCCCCTGAGTCCCATCCCGTTTAATAAATCCAAAACGGTGGAATGGTGATTGGACCAGAACAGATCCTCACATTTACCCATTTGGGGGATGGGTGGGGGTTAGGTCTGACAGAGAATCTCCCCGGTCATTCATGTGAGGCCCTGACCAGACCATTTCTGCTGCCAATGATGAGGTCACCTGGGAGACCACGGGTTATAACATGCAAAACTATAAAGGTTGGTTCCAGCCTCACTACATCCTTTAACATACACCTCTCTGGCTCTGACCCTCACAAACACCGCGGGTGAAGGAACGCCCACGGGGGCGATTTGTTTTAATTCCACATCAGGGTGGAATGCTGGAACCAGCAAATGTTCCCGTTCCCTGCTCCTTACCCCGTCCGCCCACCGATTGTTTCTTTCTGGAATATTCTGAGCCTTGAGGTTGTCAACATGATGACAGGGAAAACATACAAAACCATTTGGACTTCAATTCCGACTGATTACCTGAGGCATTACAATGAGAATTACTCTGACCGTGCTGTCAAGGCCTACTCTTGGCTCCCTCCATATTGGTCTGGATCTTGCTCCCTTGCCTATGTGCTACCTTTTGTTCTCCATTACAGTTCCCTCCGCGTTCATCCCAAACTGCATCCACCTCAATCCAAACGGTCCATCACTGAGACGAGCGATTCTGTAAGTTCGCCTTCCCCGCCTATGGGAGTGCTAAGGCTGCTAGGGAACTGATCAATATGGCCTCCACCTTGGAAAGGCTGGCTAATGAGACTGCCGATGGCATTGCAGCGGTAAGCATGGCCATCTCTGAGGTGTCGGCTGAGGTCATTGCCACCCGTACTGTTGTGTTGTTTTGCGAGTGGAGCTGAAAATGTTGCTGGAAAAGCGCAGCAGGTCAGGCAGCATCCAAGGAGCAGGAGAATTGACGTTTCGGGCATGAGCTCTTTTTCCTGAAGAATGAGTGATGCCCGAAATGTCGATTCTCCTGCTCCTTGGATGCTGCCTGACCTGCTGTGCTTTTCCAGCAACACATTGTCAGCTCTGATCTCCAGCATCTGCAGTCCTCACTTTCTCCTATTTGCGAGTGGCACAAGGTGGCCCCTGTGCTGTTATTGGGGCCTAGTGCGGCACATACATTCCG
This sequence comes from Hemiscyllium ocellatum, assembly GCF_020745735.1. Lineage (NCBI taxonomy): Eukaryota > Metazoa > Chordata > Chondrichthyes > Orectolobiformes > Hemiscylliidae > Hemiscyllium > Hemiscyllium ocellatum. The sequence goes on along the minus strand of NW_026869220.1, from coordinate 173,330 downwards.
AATACCTCAGACAATATAACTGACCAAGCGGATCACATCCGCCTGGAGGCTGATAATATCCAGCAGGAAGGGAAACAGTTTCATGATTATAATCCTACCCCACTGATTATTACTGGATGGTGGTGGTCTGTTCATCATGCTCCTGCATGTCTCGGACCACAAGGGGGAAACTGAAAACAGGAATGAACTAAACAAGAAATACTTACAGAACACAATGGCGATCTCCGTGTGTGCATGTACAGAACACAAGAAACCATCTTTCGCGGTCTTTTGTTGTACGTGCCATCCAGACTATAAAAACTGCTGTCCCTGATGTTCAAGGAGGGACGGCCTGGTCAAGTTCCACGGTTAGGGACACAATCACGCTGCCCCTCCCAATAGGTTTTGATTTAATAAATTTGATTTACTTACTTCTAAATGTGAATTTTATTAATTTTGGTACAACACCACCCAATCAATTAACACCCTTGTAAAATGTTCCCCAAATGCGGGAATTGATATTAAACTTGCTGGCTTTATCACTGCCTGAAAGTTTCCAATTTCCTGACACATATGAAATGTCCTCCAAAATTCGACTACATCTTTATACAGTTCAGGCCAATAAAAATGTTCTTGGATTTTGACGAGTTCTCCTTACTCCCAAATAACCTCCTCCTGCTAATTTATATCCACAACATTTCCTTTCCACAACCCACCGGGAATACAACTTGATAAACTGCTGCCCATTTCCCACCCGCCTGAATGTGTGATGGTCTCCATTCCCTCAGGAAGGCCTCATTTATACGATAGTAACATTCTGGGGTCTCTAAAGATTCTGTGTTCTATATTCGATATTCTAATCGCTGGCTAATGAAGACTAGCATCCTGTACGCTTTCTTAACCATTCTGTCTACCTGTGCTAACAGCTTCAGCGATCCAAGCTCCCTTTGATCCTCAGTACTCCCCTCGGACCTACTATTTAGTTGGCCCCACCAGACTGTTCCACCATTCATGGGAACGTGGCTGATCCAACATTCCTCACGGCTACGTTTCTGCCTTTTCCCTTTAATCTTCGATTCCCCGACTGATCAAGGATCTATCTCTGATGGAGATAAACTTAAAGCATTAACCTGCCCTCTCTCCATGGATGCTGCCTGACAGCTGTGATTTCAGGCATTTTTTGTTTTCCGTACAGATCCCAGCATCTGCAGTAATTAGCTCCGACAAGGATCCAACTCTCTCATTCTTAAATATACGCAGGGACTCTGCTCCCACAGCTCTCCCTGTGGCTGTCCCATCTTATTCACTTTCCTTATTCCTGAAGAAGGGCTCACGCCCGAAACGTTGATTCTCCTGCTCCTTGGATGCTGCCTGACCTGCTGCGTTTTTCCAGCAAGACCTTTTCAGCTCTCATCTCCAGCATCTGCAGTCCTCACTTTCTCCCATCTTATTCATCACCCATAAAACAAATCTTAATTTCTCATTTATTACCTCAGCTTGGAGTGTACAATCTACATTTGCAATTTTGGGACAGAATTAGTCCTTGCCTTATTACCATTATCTGATTTGCATAATGACCAAAGTTTTACATCAGCTGCCAATCTATTATCATTATCTATTCTTTGACACTCTGATTGACCTGATGCTCAATTTCAATTTTTTGATGATGTTCCTAATCCTAAATTCTACTGTCAATATCAACCATTATTACTTTGTACATGAGATGTGGGGGATCTCTGACTAAAATAGCATTTCTGGCCCATCCCTAACACCCCCAGTGAAGACGGTGGTGTGCTGATCAGAGTCATTGCTGTTTCTGCATGCACTTTGTCTTATTCACTCACGGGACGTGAGCATCGCTGGTCCAGACCTGGCTGGGAACGCTGTCTGTTCCCAGTTGCTCCTCCATAATGTGTGGGGGTGAGCTGCCTTGTAGAACCACTGCAGTCCGTGTGGTGTAGGTAGACCCACAATGCTGTTAGGGAGGGAGCTCCAGGATTCTGACCCAGTGAAGGGACGGTGATATATTTCCAAGTCAGGATTGTGAGTGGCTTTGAGGTGAATGTGCAGTGATTTCCGTTCTCATCTATCTGCTGCTCTTGTCCTTCTGGATGGTAGAGTTTGTGGGTTAGGAAGATGCTGTCTGAGGACCTTTGGTGAATTTCTGCAGTTCATCTTGGAGATGGTCCACACTGCTGCTGCTGAGAAACAGTGGTGGAGGGGAGTGGGTGTTTGTGGATGTGGTGCCAACTAAGCAGCTGCTTTGTCCTGGATGGTATCAAACTTACTCGCTGTTGTTGGAGTTGAAGTCATCCAGACAAGTGGGGAGCATTCTGTCACACTCTTGACTTGCGCTCTGTAGATGGTGGACAGGCTTTGGGGAGTCAGGAGGTGAGTTACTTGGAGCAACATTCCAAACCTCAAACAAATGTGGCCTTGATATTAAAGGTAGTCAGTCCCACCTCACCTGTGGGAATCAATCAGTTCTTTAACGCTGTTTTTGAGCAGCTGGAGTTGGGGGCACTTCCCACAGATGCAGTTCGCAGGGACACTAGTGGTGACCCTTACCTCCCACATTCTACAAGAGGGACATTCAACTGCCCGAACCTCCATTCCCACTGTTCTAAATTCCCGAGACTACTGAGAAACTAAAGGAAAATACTGAAACCAGTCAACTTCCCAATTGGGGCACAGAGCCCTTTTGTTTTGGTGAGAGGAGGAAGACGGTTTGGAGACATTCCCGAGTACTGTTTGGGGGAAAGCAACTGCCCAAATATAAAGCCTTACTTAACCAGCAGTCCCGTGTCTGCTCGTGCTCAGTGTACGCTCCACCTATACAAGAGGTAAACCTTTATATCTGATTAAATTGACCTTCCTGTCCGGCCTCTGGTCATCGCTGTCACTCCTCCCACTCCAACTGCCACGAGCAAAAAACCATCCAGGATGAAGCAGCCGCTTGGTTGGCACCACATCCCCAGACATCCCCTCCCTCCATCACTGACACTCAGTAGTAGCAGTGTTTACCAACTACATGGTGCACTGCAGAAATTCACCAGAAATTTCAAACCCACGAGCACTTCCACCTCGAAGGACAAGGGCAGCAGATAGATGGGAACATCACCCCCTTCAAATTCCCTTCTGAGTCACTCACCATCCTCATTTAGAAATATATTGTTATTCCATCAGTGTTAAATGCAGCTCAGCAGTACCTTCTCAGGGGTAATGAGGGATGGGGAATAACTACAGACTCAGTCAGTGATACCCACATCCCACGAGTGAATAAAACAAAATCATTCCATGGTTTGGAAACAGGAGGACCCTCTTCTGAGCTTCACGGAGGAGTTTTATTTATTCACAACACAAGGAATCCGTGTAACCAGGTATTTTACTGCGTTACTGATCTTCGCTCTGAACTGAGACAATGTTGCTGCATAAATAAATGTGTTTGTGCAACAGCTTAGGTTCTGCAGCATGAAACCAACTGCATTGAAGTGATATAGAAAAGGCGAGTAATCATTAGGATTGTCTCCTTGAATGATATAATATAAGAAAATCACAACAAAAATTAACCATAGGAGGATGAAGCTCCCAGAGATGGTGAAGAGCAAAATCGCAGCCTTCCTTCTGCTCTCCATCTCTGGGTCTCTGTGATTCTCTCCTTTGCTCTCACCCTTCAGCCTCTTGCGGACTCGACTGGTCACTAAAATGTGTCTGACTGTCAGAGCGTTGAGCAACAGAATTAAAGCGAATGGCAGTAAAGGGGTTAAAACTGTATCAAGCCAATCTAATACCACCCACCAAGTCTCAGTGAAGTAGCTTGGCTTTGTTTTACAGTCGAATGGCACATTGTTGATTATCCTCACAGGCTCATATTCAAAATAGAAGGGGATGTTTTTCAGACAGAACAGGGTGCAGGTTGTTGCCAGAACCACAGTCGCAGCTTTCTCAGTGCAATATTTTGTTCTTAGCTTCTGACTACAAATGGTCACAAATCGGTCAAAGGAGAAAGTGACGGTGAACCAGACGGAGCAGTCCGTGGCTGCACGACCCAGTGCCCCAATAACACTGCACACAGGAGTGATTTTCAGGAAAGACTCCAGGTAATAATAGAAAGGTAATCTCCTCAGTATAACCTCAGTAATAATGATCATCAGATCGGCAGCTGCCATAAATACCAGGTAACGGGTAGTGCAACGGGAAACACCACAGTTTTGCCTGGAAAGGACTGTAACTGCTAGCAAATTGACTGTGGGAGACAAATGGGAAAGGAAACAACAAATTATTGATCAGAAATACCCCCTACCCATTCCAGAGAGCAACAAGAAGGTTTTACCAACAAATTCCCATGCACTGTGTGACTGGGAGTGGTTGGGAGTGAGTGGGTTTGAGTATTAGATTTTAACATTCACTCCAGAATGTCCTCCAGCCCAGTCAGTCTTGAGATTCTAGAGTTTAGACAGATATTGAGCTCATACCTCCTCCTAGGAGAGCAGAAGGAAGTCTATGATTTTCTTTTGTTGCATGGTAAGGTACAGAACCCCATGAGAATCCTAAATCCTAAATCAGTTATCGGACTAGCAATTGGACTGTCAATAATCCAAACTCTCCCCATCTCCAGAGAAACAGTTATCCACTGATCCCGTCATTGGACTTAATCCTGATCGGAGCCATGACAGGATTATAAAACAGGTCACCAGAACCTGTGTGAGATTTCAAACACAACTACGCCATATATCTTAAACAAGGGCAGTACAGCAGAGCATGCAGGACTCCCTTAATGACAATGTGGGAGTTTTAGGTTTACTGTAATATTTACACTGTAAATCTACCCAACAACATCTCAATGTGGAGGGACCATGAGGGCAATCTGTCAAAATTTCAATCTCCTGACCAAAGAGTGTGAGGAGAGAATTTCGGGAAGCGATGGTAGATGAGGCTTTACAAATCAGAACAAGGCGCAAATTCTTCAATTCCTTTGCTTTGCCAAAAAAAAGAACAATCTGAGATTGAAAATTCCCAACTGATGCAGCATCCATGACTGTGTGTGTGTAAGAGAGTTCCAAACCTTTCCCACCCTCTGTGCACAGAAGAGCTTTCTGACATCTCTCCTGAACGCTCTCAGCCCCATTCACAGACTATGATCCTTTGTTCTAAACCTGCAACCAGTAGAAATAGTTCATGTTTTCCTTTTAATATTTTGTTGGACTTCACTCAGATCATCCCTTAACCTTCAAAATCCTCCATCAACCTGGCTTCATTTACGGAATGAAATCAGAAGAAGCGCAGCAGGTCTAGAGCATCTGTGGGAGAGAGCACAGAGTTCGGGTCGAGTGACCCTTCTTCAGAACTAACCTGCCTGATCTCTCCTCATACCTTGAAGCCATATCAAACTGGAACAGATGACACAACACTGAGAACAGAAAATGCTGCAGCAGCAGTGAGGTTGGGAGTCTCTGTCAGTGTAGGATTGTACCGAGAATGCTGCTCAGTGAATTGCTGTCACTGTCCCGGTGCCTGGATAAGGGTGACCAGTCAGTGAGCTGGAGACGTTATTGTTCAAACGGGAAAACCAGAGAGCAGATCAGCAGCAAATTAAAACAAGTTCAATTGTCATAGCGCCATACCTGGGATGCCAGTAAAAGCAAGGATGGTGTAGAATACTTTCCGCACTTGATCAATTGGTCGATGCATTTTTCTGTGTGAAGTGATCTGTCCCTTCAGGCAGCTGACAAGCTCCTTGTTTGAGACTCTGAGCTGATGCATTCCCAGAGACGCTGCCTTATACTGTGTGGGAGCTCCTTGGGGAGATCGAGGTGACAGCATTGCTCGGCTTTGTTGCTGTTTTTCACATTTCTGGAAATGAACAAACCCATTACAATAACAAGTGTAATCCTGATTACAGAGGGGGGTTACGTGATAATGAAATAACAAAGGCAGAAACTGGAATCTACCAGCAATAACACTGACCACTCAAACACCATGAGCCCCATCCTGAGATCACACCCTATTTCATGATGTGAAGGTGCTGGTGTGGGACTGGGGTTGACACGTTCAACCTGTTGGACTAGAACCTGGTGTTGTGTGATTTTTGACAATTATTTCAACTGATGCTGCATCGAGACAGTTCATTCCAAGTGTGAAAATATGTCTCCGAGCTGTCCTTCTGTCCTCTCGGGTCGGAGCTGCCCACTTTAAACAAGAACATTTCACTCACTGATTCTTCTCACATACTGAATGTGTACATTACTGCGAGGTCAGCATTTATTCCCCATTCCCAATTTTCCAGGATCTGGAGTCATATGAAGGTCCAAGTAAGGACAGCACACTGCCTTTCCTGAGGGAAGTCGTCTCAGTGAGCAAGATGGACCTCCAACAATGGGGACGTTGGACAGTGAACAATACTGACCTCTCTCTTAATGTTACTCTCCATCAGGTACATCACTGACCTCCCCCTTACTGTCACTGTCCATCCAAATACATCACTGACCTCCCTCAGTGGAGGCAAATGTGAGACTCAAAGAGATACAGGAATCAGAAAGAGGAATTTGAAGAGACAGGTCAGACTGGAACATGACAAGGAGCGAGGAATACCTATTGGATTAAATTGCATCTACTTCCATGCAAGAGGGCTGACTGGGAAGGCTGATGAACTCAGGGAGTGGATAGGTACGTGAGGCTGGTAGATTATACCCGTTACAGAAACATGGCTAAGGGAGGAACAGGACTGGCAGATTAACATACCAGGGTACAGGAGCTTCAGGTGGGACAGAGGGGGTGGATGGAGGGGAGGGAAGATACATTTTTGATTAAACCGAGTATCACAGCAGTAATCACAGATGAAATACTGAAGGGTCAGTGAGGCTTTGTGGATGGAGCTATGAAATAAGAAGAGGATGGTGATGTTATTGGGGTTGCATTATAGGACCCCAAACAGTCAACGGGAATTGAAAGAACAAATATGCAGGGAGACTGGGGAGACTTGCAGGAGCAATAGGGTTGACATAGATTTTAATTTTCAGATCATAGACTGGGAATGCCATAGCGTTAAGGGCTGAGATGGGGTGGAATTTGTGAAGTACATTCAGGAAGGTTTCCCCAAGCAGTATATCAAGGGTTCTACTTAGGTAGGGACAAACCTCGATCTCCTTTTGCGAAATGGGGTAGGACAGGTCACAGAGGGGACACAGAACATAGAACAGTGGGGGAACACTTTGTGACCACTGGTCACGGTTCTATTCATTTCACAATAGTTATGCAGAGGGACCAAACTGATCCATAGGTTCAAGTTCTGAATTGGGCGAAGATTAAGTTTGATGGAATTAGACAAGAGCTTACAGGGGTTGGTTGGAGCAGTTTGTTTGCAGGTTCAGGAAACTCCGGCAAGTGGGAGGCCTTTAAAAGGGAGATTGCTGGAGTACAAGGTGTGTATGTTCCTGTGAGGGTGAAAGGATTGGGTGGCAGGAATAGGGAATCCTGGATGACAAGAGATATTGAGGCTTTCACCTGGAAAAATGTCGGCATGGCTCAGATATAGGCAGCTGGGATCTCAAGAATCCCTGGAGGTACATGGAGGATATAGGAATTTACTGGAGAAGGTGGATAAATCTCCTGGTCCTGACAAATATCTATATATAAACACTGTGAGGGGTGAGAGAAGAAACTGCAGGGGCTGTGGCTGGTATTTTTGCATCATCGTTAGCTACGGGTGAGGTCCTTGAAAACTGGAGGGGAGCGAATATTGCGCCATTATTCAAGAACAGCTGCAAAGATAGACATGTGAGCTACCAACCAGTAAATCTAACATCTGTGGTGGGTAAGTTACTTGAGAAGATTCTGAGAGATAAAAAAATACATGCGTTTGGAAAATCAGTATTTGATTTGGAGTAGTGAGCACGGCTTGGTGAATGGGAGACCGTGCCTCACAGATTCGTTAGAGTTCTTTGATGAAGTGACCAGGAAAGTTGACAAGGGCAGGGCAGAAGACGTAGTCCATATGGATTTCAGGAAGACCTTTGATAAGGTTCCACAAGGGAGGGTGCTCTGGAAGATTAGATCGAATCGAATCCGGGGGAGCTGGATACACAATTGGCTTGATGGCAGGAAGCAGAGAGTAATAGTGGAAGGATGCTTGTCAGACTGGAGTGCCTCAGGGGTCGGAGCTGGGCCCATTGCTGTTTGTTATTGATGTCAATGTTTTGGATGAGAATGTCCAAAGGCATGTTTAGTAAGTTTACTGATGACACTAAAATAGGCAGATTCATGGACAGTGAGGAAGGTTATCAGAAATTGCAGCAGGACCTTGATCAGCTGGGGAGGTGGGCTGAGAAATGGCAAATGGAGTTTAATATTGAAACTATGAGATCTTGCCTTTTGGAAAGTCAAATCATGGGAGGAGTTTCATAGTGGATGGTAGGTCCTTAACGAGTGTAGTGGGAGAGAGGGACCTTGGAGTTGAGGTGCACAGTTCTCCCTAAGTGGAGTCCTAGTTAGACAGGGCAGGGAAGAAGGCTTTTGGCACACTGGCCTTCATCAGTCAGGGCACTGAGTATAGAGTTTCGGAAGTTATGTTGTAGTTATACAGGAAGTTGGTGAGGCCACACTTGGAGTGTTGTGTTCAGTTTTGCTCACCTTGCTATTGGAAGGATGTTATTAAACTTGAAAGAGTGCAGAAGAAATTTACAAGGATGTTGCCTGGACTCAACAGTCTGAGTTTTCAGGAGAGTTTGGACAGGCTAAAACTTTATTCTTTAAAGCATTGCAGACTGGTGTGGTGGGGGTGAACTTGTACAGATGTATAAGATCATGATTAGCATAGACTGGGTCAATGCACACAGTCTCGTTTACATCGAGTTGGGCAATTGAGGACTAGAGGGCATCAGTAAAAGGTTAGTGGGGAAAGAATAAAAGGGAACCTGAGGGATAACTTTTGTTAAACAGAGCGTGGTACGTATATAGAATGAGCTGCCAGCAGAGTGGGGCTGCACAGTGGCTCAGTGGTTAGCACTGCTGTCTGAGAGCGCCAGGGACTGGGCTCGATTCCCTACTTGAGCGACTGTCTGTGTGGAGTTTGCACATTCTCCCTGTGTCTGCATGGGCTTCCTCTCACAGTCCACAGATGTGCAAGTCAGGTGAATTGGCCATGCTAAGTTGCCCATCGTGATAGGGGCGTTAGTCAGAGGGAGATGGCTCTGGGTGGGTTACTCTTCGGATGGTCGGCATGGACTTGTCGGGCCGAAGGGCCTATTTGCACGCTGAAGGGAATCTAATTTTAAAAAGAAGTGCTGAGGCAGGTATGTTAACAACATTTGAAAGGCATTTGCACAAATACATGGATAGGGAAGGATGGTTTGGAGATGCCGGTGTTGAACTGACGGGGGCAGGGGGAGGGGGATGTGAGTGCGTGAGAGAGAGTGTATATGTGTGTCGGTGAGTGTAAAGGGATACAAGTCTGTGAGAGAGTGCATGTGTGAGTGTGTGTGTGTGTAGGAGAGCGTGCCTGCGTGTATTTGTGTGTAGGAGTGTGTGGGTGTCAGAGTACGTGAGTGCATGTGTGTGTGTAGGAGTGTGTGTGTGTGCAGCAGTGTTTGTCTGTGAGTGCGCGTGTGTTTGTGTACAACTGTGTGTGTGGACATACGAGTGTGTGTTTGTGTGTGCGTGTGTGTGTAGGAGTGCCTGTGCATGTTCAGTTTATTTCAGAAGAATATGAGCCAAGCGCAGGGTAGTGGGGTTAGAGGGGATGAACATTTTGATTGGCACGGACCAGTTTGGGACAAAGGCCCTGTCTCTGTGCTGTCGGACTCCATGATTCAATGTATTGAATTTGAGAAAAAGAACCAGTTAATTGGAACACATTAAGGCCAGCAGCATGAACAATCTGTCACAGCTGCAGCACATGAGCTGGAGGGTGACATATAGACACTGCCCTGGCTCGGGGGGAAGAGTCGTTGGATAATTTGCACCAAGAGGCCGTCGCAACTTGGAGGGTTGGATTGTCTGATTTTGGTCAGTGCTCTGAGACAGGAGAGTGTGATTACGAGTGAGGTATGGACAGGGACACAGACTGCCGCAGAACTGGAGGCTCATTCTTTGGCAAGAGTAACGACTGTAACACCAGAGGAACCGAAAGCCAATCAAGTGGGAGAAACTGAGAGCACTGGAATTGTAGTCAAGGTCTCACAGGGATTGTCACTGAATGTGAGTCCACGAGGCTGTGTTGCCTTCCCATGCTGGGGTTCAGGGTCTATGGTCAGGGCTAAAGACAAGTCTGCAATGGGATGGGCAGGATCCACGTAGGTATAAGCAACATATACCAGGCAAGAAACAAGGTTCAACCTGGTCACTGTCAGGGGCTCAGTGTCGAATAAAGAAGCTGAAACCTCAGCCATCTGGATTAATATCGATGCCACGAGTTAATTGGCATAGGGTCAATCAGATTAGGGAGAGCCATTGATGGCTCAAAGACTGGTGTGGGAGAGTTGGTTTCTGGCTCTCTCATCACAGATGCTACTAGACCTGCTGAGGTTATATTTCAAATTTCCAGTGACAGCAGTATCTACTCTGTAGTTCGTTCGATGTTCCCTCTCTTTGGCCTATTACGCCAGACTCCATCATTTTATCGTTAAGTCTGTTCAGTCCCATCCTCCACTTTCTGCTATTTCCTACTAATATTAAGAATGGCCTGCCTGGGCCCCAATGCTGTTGGCTGGTATCAACCTCACTATCTCTGCCAAATCCAAAATTGTTTCAAAGAAAATGGTGACATTTTTTCTCGGTATTGAATGCCAAATGCATTCGTATATAAATATATATAAAACAAGAATAAAATGCTGAGCCTTGCAATAAAAGCAACATGGCTTCCACTCTGCTGTCTGCCAGTTACAGTGATTTATGATCACAGCACGTTTCTGTCCGAATACAGTATTTCTCCATGGTGGCCTTCTGCAATTTATTACAATAGCTTCAGTTTTTAACCAGCCTCTCAGGTAATAATTTGTGAAACACTTGACACAGCCGTACCTTCATCAATCATTTATTTTCTTTCATCAGGCACAGTCACATTAGTTTAATTTGAAATCCACACTGACTCTCCTTAAACATATCCATCCTCCCCAATTGGATTTGTGTTGATCTGCTCCAGGTTATTCCAAGTGTACACAGCCCTGGTGTTAAACTGACCTGCCTGTATTCTCTGGAATGTACTCTTGTACTATTGAGAAAGGTGTCCCATTCTCCAGTTTGTATGGTGTGGCACGGGGACTGGGTTGAGCTGCAGTTTGTGGTTTTATGAAGCAGAAAAGAAAAATTCAAAATGTTTCTATCTTAAAGAGGAAAGCATGGAATTGTCCAGAGTTTGCTGGCAGTTTGGGAGATTGGAAAAGATATAAAGAAAACCAGCAAAGAAATATTGAGAGATTAATAGGAAGGGATACATTTCTAGAAGTATCAGAAGTTTATGGGCGGCAGGGTGGCACGGTGGTTAGCCCTGCTGTCTCAGCGCCTGAGACCTGGGTTCAATTCCCGACTCAGGTGACTGACTGTGTGGAGTTTGCACGTTCTCCCCGTGTCTGCGTGGGTTTCCTCCGGGTGCTCCAGTTTCTTCCCACATTCCAAAGATGTGCGGGTCAGGTGAATTGGCCATGCTATATTGCCCATAGTGTTAGGTAAGGGGTAATTGTAGGGGTACAGGTGGGTTGCAGTTCGGTGGGTCAGTGTGGACTTGTTGGGCCGAAGGGCCTGTTTCCACACTGTAAGTAATCTAATCGAAAAGTTTTTGCAAGAGCATCTCTGGATGGTTAAAAAAGAAAGGAGTCAAGAAAGTGAACGTTGATTCAACAAAAAGTGAGCCTTGGGAAAGAAGCAGGTAGGAAGGGAAATGGATAATCAAGCAACAATTGTCGGAAGATCTCAGCAGGTCTGGCAGCATCTGTGGAGGGAAAGCAGAGCTAACAGTAGCGTGGAGAAGGTGCTATGTAAATGCTGGTCTTCAATTTAGGGAGAAACGTTAGACCCAGAAATAGTCACAAATCAGGAAATGTCATGCAGAGAGGAATTAAAGATATTTCCAATGACGATATTTGGAATTGTGGACTGAAAATCCCCAGGATCCAGATGGACGCCATCCTTTGGGTCAAATAGAAGTGAGGTTGTTGGCACATTGGCTCTCATTTACCAACATTCCATTGATTCGGATCCAGTTCCATTAGATTGGAATGTGATAAATACAATGCTTCTGTTGTGTGGAATCCCTACAGTGTGGAATCAGGCCATTCAGCCTACTGAGTCCACACCGACCCTCTGAAGAGAATCCCATCTATACCCACCCCCCTACTCGAACTCTGTATCCCTGCCGTTCCCATGGCTAATCCACCTAGACACTATGGGGCAATTTAGCATGGCCAATCCACCTGAACCTGCACATCTTTGGACTGTGAGAGGAAACCGGAGCGCCCAGAGGAAACACACACAGACACGGGGAGAATATGCAAACTGCACACTGACGGTACGCAGAGAGTTGGAATTAATCCAGGGTCCCTGGCACTGTGAGGCAACAGTGCTAACCACCGAGCCACCGTGTTATTCAGAGTAGAGTTCTGAGGTGCAGAGGGATCTGGGTGTACGAGTGCATGAATTACAGAAGGTTAATATTGCAGGTACAACAAGTAATCAGGGAAACTCATAGGATATTATTGTTTAGGGAACTGAATACAAAAGTAGGGAGGTTACCCTTCAATTATACAGGGGACTGGAGTAGGGTCATAGGGATCTGCAGCTCAGAAGGAGGCCCTTCGGCCCATCCCATCTCCGCCAGTGAAACACAACCACCATTCTCATTCCTATTCTATCCCATTTCCAATACCTGGCCCATAACCTTGTATGGTTGAGCATCACAAGTGCACCCCTCAATCCTGGTGGGGGTTTCTGCCTCTCTGTGTCTCATAGGCAGTGAGTTTGAGATTCCCACCACCCTCATGTTTTGCTCACATCCCCTCGAAACCTTCTGTCCCTGATGTCATCAGAGAAAATGTCGGACAAGCTGGGTCAGTGTCCACTGAGGTTCAGAACAATCCGAGGCTACATGATTGAAACACATAAAGTTCACGAGGATTCAGGATGGATGTGGAGAGGGTAGTATTTCCTCCTGGGGGAGAATTCAGAACATGGGAGGTCATTGTTTCAAACTGAATCATTGACCCTTTAACATAGAGATAAGGAGTTTGTTTTTCTCTCAGTGGGATTGTTTGCCTTTGAAACTGTATTCCTCAAACTGTTGTCAAAACATAGAAACCTGGAATATAACAACAGGAGTAGGCTATTCAGCCCTTCCATCCTGCTGTACTATCCCATAAGATCATGGCTGATCATCCAATTCAGTCCCCATTCCCACTTTCTCCCCTATACCCGAAGCACTCTAACACCTTCTTCAAAGTTTTGGAAGCAGTGTCTTGGAATATTTTTAAGCAGAGTTGAATAGATTCTTGATAAACAAGGGGTGGGTGTTCGGTTTATTGGGGGTTGAATTGGAATGTGGTGTTAAGGTTCCTGTTGGATGCTATGATCCCATGAAGTGGCAGAACAGACTCAAGGAGATGAATGGCCTACTCCTGCTCCTAACCCATCTGCTGCCTTCCCCGTTGTGTGTATATAATGGGGAGAGCCAGGGCTCTCTTCCAGGACCTGGGGCTTTCCTGATGAATATCAGTGACACAGATCTGAATGTACGAGACACAGTTTCAACTTTTGTGGACGAGACGATTCTTCCAGAGGATTGTAAAGTGTTGATGGTGGGAGTGTTAACCGTCCAAAGGACAAAGGCAGAATGCATGGACACAAAAGGCAATGCTGAGAAGGGGGAATTAATCCATTTTGGCAGCAGGTGTGAGGAGAGGCAATAAAAAGAAACGGCTGCAATTCCAAGGTGTCAGAGAATTCCGGGGATCTGAGCACAAATCATTGAAGGTGGCATGGCATGTTGGGAAAGCAGTGACTAAAGTTTGCAGCATCTTGTGCTTTGACGTTAAGTGCGTAGGGAACAGAAAGCAAGGACTTCACAAGTAACTTGTATCAAAAACCACCTTAACTGCAGTATTGTGTCTCAATCAGGGCGAAACATCTCGGGAACAATGTGAAGTGATTTGAGAGTGTATAATGAGGTTTTTATGAGAATTGGTTCCTGGATAGATTGGAGAAGATGGAGCTATTTTCCTGGGAGCGGAGAAGTCTGGAAGGAGTTTTGATCAAGGTATTCCTAATTCAAGTGGGTTCAGGAACAGGGGAGAATAGTTGCGAACATGGTCCCCTGTAGCAGAGGAATGGAAAACAAGACCTGCCTGATATCAGAAGAGAAGGAAACTCAGTTCCACACAACAGAACATTATTTCTACACAGCATCTGGATAGGGTGTAGATGCTGCTGCCTACAGCGTGGGATGGGCTGGTTTTACATCTTCAGAAATGAAATGGATGCTTAACACAAGTTTGTTTTTAACAAATGCAGATCATTGAGAAAAGGTGGAAATAAGGGAGATGATGAGTTGCTGTTGTAGAGAGGGGATAAAGTAGCAATGGACCTTCTGCTGTGTCAACAGGAAAAGGCCCTTCAGCCCTTCAAGTCTGTGTTGGTCATAAACTGTCAGCTAACTGTTCTGATCCTATGTTCCACTACTTGGCCCATACACTTTAATACTTTGGCATTGCAAGTGTACATCTCAATATGTCTTCAACATTATGAGAGCTCCTGCCTCTGCCCCCCCTTACAGATAGTGAGTTCCAGATTCCCTCCCCATCTTGGGTGAAAAGAAAATCTTTCCTCACATCCCTTCCCAAATTTCCTGCACTTCACCTTAAATCTTCACCCCAACCCACCTCCCTCCTCTCCCTCGATCATTGATCTCTCCAAGTCTATGACTTGCTGAAAATAGAATTCAGCTTGTTGAAGGTTTTTGTCTTGTCATCAAGTCCATTGTCAAGAATACCAATTCAAGGGGAACACCAACAGTTATCCTGCATGTTCTTGTGAAGTCTACATGGTGGCTTTGCCCTAAATTGGGATTCTTGCAAATGGTCCTGATGAGCGCAAGGTGAAAACCTTCAACAAACCATGACACTTTTCACCAACAAATGTAAACATCATCGAATAATGTTGAGCGAGGTGCAAAATAAATGCAGAAACTCTGCCCTGCTGCAAAGCTGAAGTGAGAAACAGAAATCCCGTAGAAACTCAGTGGGACTTGGAAGAAGAGTCATCCTGGACTCAAAACAATAACTCTGTCTCAAACTATTTCCAACCCACACTTACCAGGAACCCCAACAGCTGCGAGGAGTGGGGAATAAGAAACATAGATGTAGTCAAAAAAATATTTGTACATGCTCACAAAACGTCCCAGTGGCTGTCCGTGCCGAGCTCAGTGCACCCACCAAGATAACTTTGGGTTCACGGTCGGACAGAAATTACAGCAGGAACTCCCTCAACAGGCAATTAAGCTGCTTGTGTCTTACTGTAACGATAGAAATAGATTAGCAGAAAGTCTCAACGGACATGACTTGAAGTTAGCAAAAGCACCAATGTTTCTACATGACTAAGTTAATGAACTTAAATTTACAGCTGTGCTCTTGGTGTTCCTTCATGTGTTTTAGCTGCAAACCAAACCAGCCACACTCAGTGATCAAACTCCATTTTAATTATTGTCTTTAAAAAATAAACCTGCTTTTTGGACATGTTCTGCTCCATTGCAGGTGGGTCTTGAACCTGAACATTCCAATGTATGACCACTGCCCTGAATCCCCTCGCTGGCAAAGTGGCTCATAGCCAGAAAGATCAGCCTCTCACCAGAAGCTTCGTCCTTTATGTTGGTGGGGGAGGGGAATGGAGAGACCTGGCCAAGTGTAACTGTACCTTAAGAGAAATCTTCCAAAAGGGGTCTATGTTAATTGTTTCCAGGGGCTGCTCTGTATTGGCAGCGTTCTAGGAGAAAGTGAGGACTGCTGATGCTGAAGATCCGAGTTGAGAGTGTGGTGCAGGAATACCGCAACAGATCAGGCAGCATCCGAAGAGCAGGAGAATCAAAATTCCGGGCATAACCCCTGCTGTCTTTGCAGCATTCTCTCCTGTTCACCAGTGCTTTCACTCAATGACAGCAGCTGAACACTCTTTTAAGGGCGAAACAAGCAGACACTTGGAGCACAGCAAGCTCGCTCGCACAACAATGTGTTATTTACTGAGAGAATGGGTTTCACTTTCTTCATCTGGAGAAATACTTGTCTACTTCTGGAAGAGGTCTCTGTGTCGTTTCATCCAACCCCAGTAACACCCACCAGCTCTCCCACCCCTCCCCATCCCAGTAACTTCCACCAACTCTCCCACCCCTCCATATCACAGTAAAACCCACCAGCTCTCCCACCCCTCCCCATCCCAGTAATTTCCACCAGATTGCCCATCCCTCCCCATCCCAGTAACTTCTACCAGCTCTCTCCTACACTCCTAACTATGAAACTTCCTGTTGGCCCCTATAAACTTCCACACATCTGTAACCCCCTCCATCCCATACACCCCTCCCTATCTATGTAACCTCCGCCATCCCCACACACCTCCTTATCTCTGTCAGCCCCTCAGCACCTACACCCCTCCCTATCCCTGTCAACCCCTCAGCCCCTACACCCCTCCCTGTCTCTCTCAGCCCCTCAGTCCCTACACCCCTCCCTATCTCTGTAATCCCCTCTAACCCCTAACCCCACAGTCACAGCAGAATGGCCGTCTGTCTGTTTATTGTGACTATCCCTTTCCTTGTTTGGTTTCGACTGGGCAGATGGAGCCAGATTCCTGGAATCCCTTTCACTCACTCTCTCACTCTCTCCTTCTCCATCTTTTCCCTCCTATGTCCCTTCAAATACTGTCATAGATTTTTTAAAAAGACACACAACACTTTTTTAATTTAACGCTGGAGAGCCATAATAGCTGCTGAAGAGTCAATTTAAACTGAACCGTGAGGCTGAGTTTAAACTGTCCTCTCACCTCTTATTCCATTGTTGGCTCCCTCATGTTCACGTTCACTCCCTTCCCCTCTCCCTGTCTCTCTCTCTCTCACACACACACACTCCCTCTCTCACACTCCCTCTCACACAAACACACACTCCCTCTCTCACACTCCCTCTCTCACGCTCCCTCTCTCACAATCCTCCCTCTCTCACACTCTCTCTCTCACACTCCCTCTCTCTCTCTCTCACACACACACACACATCCTCTCTCACACTCCCTCTCTCACACACACACACACTCCCTCTCTCACACTCTGGAGCCATCATCAAGGTGTGCGAGTGCGGTGCTGTTCTGCTTGAATTCCTGGTCCAGAAGAGAAGGGTTTCTGCAGAAAATGGCCACAATCTGGTCAAAGATCTTTCTCCGAGTCTCCGGCACTGGGAAGAAGGTGAAGCCAAAGAAGCCGATCAACAGGAAGGTGAAGATAAGGAAAAAGATTGGAGCACAGAGCTCATGGCAATGGGAAAGAGGAAGAGAGAGACTTACATTGCAGTAGCACCTGTCACCACCCGAGAAACTTCTGCCTTTCCTTTTCCTCTGAGGCATCAAGGTGCACAAGCTGCAACAACTTCGAGATCCCCACAGCCTTCTGGAACCTTCCTCCCCTCCCGTTCCCTCTGACTCCATTCCCTAGCCCAGCCCCACCTCCCTGTCATGTATTCACCATCCGTCCTGACCTTCCACTCCCTGAGGCTGAACGGCCTCTACCCTGTAAAGCTCTCTGTTTTATCCCAGTGATGGGCTCATCCTCACCCTGAGCAACTTTTCCTTTGACTCCTCTCACTTTCTTCAGGTCAGACGGGTTGCCAGGGGAACCCGCATTAGCCCCAGTTTCTTCTGCCGCTTTGTGGGTTATGTGGAACATTGCTTGTTCCGATCCTGTTCCTGACCCTACCCATTATTCTGTCTCCGTTATATCGACGTTATCATTGACACTGCTCCCCTCCCCCGTCTGTGGGACAACAGAAGTTTAGTGTTCCTTGGTTTTATTGAGGAGAGCTCATAAAGGCGGAGGGGCTGAAGCGTGTAGTTTAATAATGGAAGGGGAGTGGCAAGTTTAGTTTAGACTTACAGTGTGGAAACAGGCCCTTCGGCCCAACAAGTCCACACCGACCCGCCGAAGCGCAACCCACCCATACTACTACATTTACCCCTTACTTAACACTATGGGCAATTTAGCATGGCCAATTCACCTGACCTGCACATCTTTGGACTGTGGGAGGAAACCGGAGCACCCGGAGGAAACCCACGCAGACACGGGGAGAACGTGCAAACTCCACACAGTCAGTCGCCTGAGTCGGGAATTGAACCCAGGTCCCTGGTGCTGTGAGGCAGCAGTGCTAACCACTGTGCCACCGTGCCGCCCAAAGTTCTCCCAGTTCAGGTTATTTCTAGTTTGTTTTAGCTGGAGCAATCACAAGATGTGAGAGTCCAGGGGAGTTACAAGCTTCAGGAAAGGATTCCTCTGTCTTTATCTGAAATCTCTCTCTGGGTGTGGTTCCCTCCAGCCTGGAAGAATCTGTGTTTGAATTGATCTTTTTGCCAAGGAGTATTTTATGGAATGCGACAGTCTCGGAACAGTTAATTAATAATAATTACTGTATCTGGTCGGATATAAGTTCTGAAGCCCATTTTCTTTTGCTCATGTTTCAACTGGAGTGTTTAAATAAATTCTGTTTAAAGCCGAGTGGTTTGAACAGCTGCATCACATCGATAACACACACTTCACGTCTTCCTTTAAAATAGGAAAAAGTTCGGGTCTAGGCTACATTTTCAGATATTTTGAGGGGCTCTGGCCTGGTCCATGACAGCTTAGGACTGGAAACATTTATTGATTTCGCTTCCAATTTCCACCAGACTCTTACCTTCACTTCATCCATCTCTGACTCCTCCCTTCCCTTCCTTGACATTTCTGTGTCCATTTCTGGGGATAGACTGGGCACCAATATACACTATAAACCCACCGCACAGTTGCCTGCACTATACATCCTCACATCCTGCTTCCTGTGAAGACTCCATCCCATTCTCCCAGTCCCTCCATTTCCGTCACATTTGTTCCAAAGAGGCTGACTTCGACAAGGGAGTCTCCAAAGTGTCCACCTTCTTCCTGAGCAGAGGATTCCCTGGCACTGTTGTTGACAGGATTCTCAGACGGATCCCATCCATCTCCCACACTTCAGCCCTCATCCCCCTCTCCTCCCTCCCGCGCGAGTGAGAGGTTCCCCCTTGTTCTCACCGACCATCCCACCACCCTCCACATCCAGAGGATCAGTAGCTGGCATTTCCACCCCCTTCAGCAAGATGTCACCACCAGACACGTAATCCCCTCCCCTCCCTTGTCAGCCTTCCACAGGGACCGTTTCCTCTGGGACACCCTGGGCTTCTCTTCCTTCACTACCAACACCCCACCCCACAGCCTCACCACGCCTTCCCCCGCCTAAGGTGTAATACCTGTCCATTTACCTCCTTTCTCCTCAGTATCCAAGGCCCCAAACACACCTTCTAGGTGAAGTACTTCACTCAGTCTAGTCTATTGTATTCGCTGCTCACAGTGTGGTCTCCTGTATATTGGGGAAACAAAGCGTAGACTGGGTGCCTGCTTTGCAGAACACCGACGTTCTACCAGACAAAAAGACGCTGAGCTTCCAATTGCCTGCCACGTCCCCACCCCACCCTGTTCGCTGGCCAACATCTCTGTCTCAGGCTTGCTGCAGTGCTCCATCGAAGCTCTGAGCAAGCTGGAACAACAGCGCTTCATCTTCCGCCCAGGAACTCCACAGCTTTCTGGACTTGGTATTGTGTTCAACAACTTTAGGGCTTGAGATCTCCTAAGTCCTTACCCTCACCCCTCCACGCCGGGCTGTGTTATCACATAGTCGACTAGTATACAGAACCCACTGTTACCAACTAACAGTCCCCATTAACAGCTATTCACCCTCCGAGCCAGATCGTTATCCATTCCTTTGATGCGAATACCTCACTTGCTCTACCCAACAACTTTGATTGGATCATCAATATCCGCATGGTCACCGGCCACTTCATTTGTTTAGCCACATTCTCAAATGAATTGAGAAACACTTCTACATCTGTCTCATAGAGTTTACACAATGCTTGGACATATTTAAACAGATGCCCATCTGGCCTTTGGCTTCAATGGGCTTGCTAATGATCACTATCCCGCTCATGCAACCTCCCTTCTAACTCCACCCCCATCCTCTTAAGTTGACTTGCCTCTCTAATTGCTAACTTCTGATTTGAAACTCACTCTCCCTCTTTCTCTTTTCTCTTCTTTTAATTGCAATTCACAATGTTGCATTTCCTTTTCATGTTCAAGCTGCATTTGAATTCTAGCCATTTCCGAAGATTTCAGTGACATTCCCAGCAATGTTAAATGTCGAGCTATTGCTGCAATTACCTCCCCTTTTCTCACAGACCCTGTCAACCCCATCTCTAACTTGTCTACAAACCCCAACTCCAACTTGTCTACAAACCCCAACTCCAACTTGTCTACAAAAACTAACTCCAGCTTGTCTACAAACCCCAACTCCAACTTGTCTACAGACCCCAACTCCAGCTTGTTGCCCAGGTCCAACAGCTTTCTTTTGCTCAGGTTTTTGCAAATCCCCCAAACGTCACTTTGTCCAACCCCAAAAATAGGTTGAAACATCCAAAACAATAGACACTAACACCTACCACTTGCTGCCTTCAAGTCCAACAATCCTAAACCCAACTTGGAATGAGACATTGTGATCCTGACATTTGTTATGGACCAGACCAGACCCCCTGAAGATATTTAATGAAGGTCGCCTGGACCCTCACCTTTTTTAATTTTAAAGGTAGATGTGAAGTGCGTGTTCCAGATACAATGTGATTGGTCAAATGACCCGACGTTAAGTAAAACACAATAGATTTAAACACTCCAGTTAAAATACAAACAAAATAAAGAGGAATTTAGAATAACTCGACTATTGGAAAATTTAACTGAATAATAAGTGGGGTACCTATTACTAATAAACAGTTCCAATATGGTAACATCCCATAAACACACCGCTTGGCAAAACGGCCAATTCAGGCACAGATTCTCAAATGCAGTTCTTCAATCCTGGTGGAACAAAGCATCAAAAGAGATCCCAGAAAAAGTACCTGCTAGGAATCATTCAATGAAGCTCCCAACTCTTCTGGGACCCCAGATAGCTTCTGACTGCTCCAGCTAAAATACAAACGAGAAAGTCTGGTTTGTGAGAGCTGGCCACTCCCATTGAAGCAGCCTCCATTGTTCCAACGTTTAAAAGTAATGGAAAGGCCTCCTACCTTATTTACTGGAGCTGTCTCCAGTCGCCAGTTTGGCACCTCTGCCTTTACAACCTCTCTTCAAAAAAACACAGGACAAAATAACGGTTTTAAAGTAAAGTGACAGCATCGACACGGGTGGAGATGAAGCGGGGTACTTGGGAAATGTGCTGCATTAAGTCATAGAGTCATAGAGGTCTTTGGCCATCACATTTGTGCCAGTCAGAAACGACCACCTATCTATTCTAATCCCATTTCCCAGCACTTGGCCCATAGCCTTGTGTGCCTTGGCAACACATGTGCTTCTCAAATTAACTCTTCAAAGTTGTGAGTGTGTCAGTCTCTACAGGCAGGAAGTTCCAGATTCCCACCACCATCTGGGGGAAGAGATTTTTGTTTTCTCACATCTCCTCTCAATGTGCTGCCCTTTAACTTAAATCGACACCGCACCCCCTCCCCTCCAGGCATTGCTCTATCCATCAAGGGGAAATGTTCCTTCCTGTCGATGCTGTCTATGCTCCTGATGATTGGAAATATCTCATCCATGTCTCCTCTCAATCGCCTCTGCTCCTGTGGAAGAGCTCACCAGTCAGTTCGATCGTTTTTCATACCTCCGGGAAAGGTCTATGAACACCGCCAAAACCTGATGGCTATGTCCTGCCACTTCCCTCCTGAACGCCTCCATTGAATCTGTATCCATCATAATCTGAGGCAGTGCACCCAGAGGCAAACAATTAGCTGCAGGATTGACCTTTTCCCATGTCTCCATTGCTTCTTTCACCAAATGTTTAAAATCTATGGAGATGTGTTTGTCATCTGTGGGAACATTTTTTATTCATTACCAACTGTGTCTGGGACACCCATGTTTTGTGTACCTGTATGACACCAGGTGACACCAAAATGGGAGGTGTAGTGGACAGCGAAGAAGGTCACCTCAGAGTACAATGGGATCTTGATCAGATGGACCAATGGGCTGAGGAGCAGCATTTGGAGCTTAATTTAGATAAATGTGAGGTGCTGCACTTTGGAAAAATAAATCTTAGCAGGACTTATACATTTATTGGTAAGGTCTTAAGGAGTGTTGCTGAACAAAGAGACCTTGGAATGCAGGTTCATACCTCTTTGAATGTAGAGTCACAGGTAGATAGGATAGTGAAGAAGGCATTTGGTATGCTTTCCTTGATTGGTCAGAATATTGAGTATGAGAGTTGGGAGGTCATGTTGCAGCTGGACAGGACATTGATTCGGCCACTGGTGGAATATTGCGTGCAATTCTGATCTTGTGAAACTTGAAAGCATTCAGAAAAGATTTAAAAGGATGGTGCCAGGGTTGAAGGATTTGAGCTACATGGAGAGGCTGAACAAGAAGGGGCTGTTTTCCTGCAATTAACCCCTTTCCTTCAGAACATTACTGCTGAGTGCAGGTCTTAATCGCTCAGTTGGCATGAGAGAGCAGATCATCAAGCAAGTGTTATGCCCTCTGACTGAGGGAGCTGATTGTTCACATTGTTTCTGTAACTCCTTCCCAGGGATGATCAAAGCAGATGTTGTTGTCACTGCTATTGTAACAGTTTCTCATAGTCCCATTTATTCCAAGAAACAGTCTATTCGAGGGTCATCACTGCTTCTCTACGTGTGTGACAAGTTATTCTTTTTGATTCGTTCAATGCATGAGCAGCTGTGAAAGTGGTGAATTTTACATTGGGACACATGACTTTCTGATTTTTTTTTGGCTGCACAGTTATCATTGCCTTTGACTGCAGTTTTTCCATTCTCTGACAAGCACCACATTTAGAATCCATCCAGATTGGAATGTTAACAGCGAATTTGTGAAAAAGTTTCAGTTTGATGCAAGAACATGGGATCCCCGTTAAGAATGAGTTTCAATATTGCACTTTAAATGAAGCAATAAAAAGCATTTCTTCATTATACCTGAGCAACAAATGAATTTATTTATCTTCTTCTTTCAAGTTAATGTGATTGCAATAACGATCCTGGTTCGGGGAAAGTGTGGTCTTTCCAAATGTGTCATTCATTACCTGGTGGCTATGGCAACGGCGGATCTCCTGGTCATTATCTTCGATCTGATACTACGACAAATTCCTATCACATATCGTGATGAGTTTCTTTTCCTACATTATGTCTCCTTGTGCAACATCCACGCGGTTCTGCTTTATGCAGCCACAGACTGCTCTGTCTGGTTCACGGTCACGTTCACCTTTGATCGGTTTGTGGCCATATGTTGCCAAAAGCTGAGAAATAAACATTGGACCAAGAAAACAGCGGGTGTGGTTTTAGGAACAGTGACTGTGCTGAGTTGTTTGAAGAACATTTTCTGGTATTTCATGTATTCCCATCGATGTTGGCTGTCAAATAGTCCATGATTCTGTCGAGTACATCCAAATGTAAGTACATCAATTGTCTGGACTATCCAATGCATTAATTTAATGCATTGACTTAATGCTTTACATAATAACACCATTCATTCCATTTATTCTGATTCTACTGTTAAACACACTGACAGTCAGAAACATTATATTAGTCAACAGAGCTCGCAGGAGACTCCGGGCTCAGATGACTGGGAACAGTGTTCATGACCCAGAGATGGGGAGTCGGAGGAAATCCATGATTATGTTATTTATTATATCTGGCAATTTCATCATGTTATGGGTGGTGTTCATTGCTTATTCCATACTGAAACGCTTTGATTACTTGGGATACCCAGTTCCTCTGCCAACATTTGTAAGTGAGATTGGCTTCCTGCTCCAGCTCCTGAGTTGCTGCACAAACACCTTTATTTGTGCAGTTAACCAGAGGAAATTCAGAGAAGAGATGATAAATCAAATAATGTATCCCTTCACAAAGCTTAACAAAATAATTTGATGATGTTTACTTGCCAATGTTTGAAACACTAAATATATATTTTCTCTGGATTAAGATTCCGATCTGAGATCCCAGGCTTTATGTACGCTTGAGATGAAAAATGTGTTGCTGGAAAAGCGCAGCAGGTCAGGCAGCATCCAAGGAGCAGGAGAATCGACATTTCGGGCATAAGTCCTTCGTCAGGAATGAGGAAGGTGTGCCAAGCAGGCTAAGATAAAAGGTAGGGAGGAGGGACTTGGGGGAGGAGCGTTGGGAATGCGATAGGTGGAAGGAGGTTAAGGTGAGGGTGATAGGCCGGAGAGCGGGTAGGGGCGGAGAGGTCGGGAATAAGACTGCAGGTCAAAAAGGTGCTGAGTCCGAGGGGTGGGACTGAGATAAGGTGGGGGGAGGGGAAATGAGGAAGCTGGAGAAATCTGCACTGATCCCTTGTGGTTGGAAGGTTTCTAGGCGGAAGATGAGGTGCTCTCCTGCTGGCGTCGTGTTGCCATGGTCTGGCGATCGAGGAAGCCAAAGACCTGCATGTCCTTGGCGGAGTGGGAGGGGGAGTTAAAGTGTTCAGCCACAGGGCGGTTGGGTTGGTTGGTGCGGGTGTCCCAGAGGTGTTCTCTGAAACGTTCTGCAAGTCGGCGGCCTGTCTCCCCAATGTAGAGGAGTCCCCATCGGGTGCACCGGATGCAGTAAATGATGTGTGTGGAGGTGCAGGTGAATTTGTGATGGATATGGAAGGATCCCTTGGGGCCTTTGAGGGAGGTGAGGGGGGAGTTGTGGGCGCAAGTTTTGCATTTTTGCAGTTGATGGGGAAGGTGCCGGGAGTGGAGATAGGGTGCGTGGGGGGGGGGGGGGGGGGGGGGTGTGGACCTGACGAGGGAGTCGTGGAACGTTTCCTGATTCCTCCTCCTGACCTCCAGACGGAGCCGCTCTGCCTCGCCTCAGGCCCCCGGCCTGAGTCACCTCTTGCCTCCTCCTGCCTCCTCCCTGACGATCCCTCCCAAAGGGGGTGCGGTCAACTTGGGTGACATCACCGCGCAGCATCTTGCCTCACTCAGGTCATTGTGTGACTGTCCGAACCAATAGAATGGTCAGGGACAGGAGCCAATTGTCCCAAAACAAAACTGCCGCACGTGCAGTGGCGCGGGGAGGCCAGCAGAGGGTGGCATTGTATCACTTTAAACACAAAGAGGACACACAGAGACATTGAGTTATCAGATTTTAATTAATTCATTGATTTAAACTTCTCCCATTCCAGGCAGAGCTGGGCCCACACAGACACATCAACATGACCAACATCATTATGAAAATTGAACTAGAAGAAGAATAGACAGAGGCACATACAGGGTTGTTAACCCCATTTAATGGATACAGCCTCCAATACAACAGAGAGCCTCGCTGTGTCTCACACCTGCACACACACAACATGGGGGCTGGGGAAAAAATAAACACTACCGCAGTTAGGCGGGAGTGTGGGAAAAGGGAAATAAACTAAACCGGAGAGTCAGAGGTTCAGGTCACTCTGAGAGCTGGCTCTGAGGGAGCTAGATCAGTGTGCGTGTGCATGTTCAATGATAGAAACAAAATGCAATAATATTTATACTAGACCACCAAACTGGAAACAAGACAATTTATTATGAACTTGCAAGTAAGGGTTTCAATTGCATAAGCAAATGAAAGCAAATTAGAACTTAGGTTAGTGTACAGTTATACCCTTTGAGCTGAGTGAGGTCATCTCTCCAGACTCCTAATTACCCAATCTCTCTTACTATTTCCCCTCTACCCATCGATGCCCCACGCCCATTGCTCCTTTCTTTCTAAGTTGGTAATTTCCCCCTTGCACGTGCTGTCATAAGGCTCAACTCTTATCTCCATGTTCCCCTTTGTAACTTCTTTCATTATCCACAGGTACATTCCATTCTTGTACATGCATCTTAACAATGTATCTTTTTCGTGCGCTGCTTATATGTTTCAGTAATCTTCGCTTTTTGCTGAAACTATTGTTTTAAACATCATGGTAAAAGGAATTATTTTCTTGAATAAATCTACATTAAAGTTAGTACTTAATGATCCATAATTATGCACTGAAAAGTAGAGATACTCTTCCCTAAATACCTGCAGAGTTAATAGTTCTCTTGCTGTCCCCCTTTTCTGTATGCTTTTTCTATATCTGTAAAAACAACACTTTTCCCCATTTCTAAC
Organism: Hemiscyllium ocellatum; assembly: GCF_020745735.1. Lineage (NCBI taxonomy): Eukaryota > Metazoa > Chordata > Chondrichthyes > Orectolobiformes > Hemiscylliidae > Hemiscyllium > Hemiscyllium ocellatum. Next base: position 146,957 of record NW_026869220.1, on the reverse strand, counting down.
ATCAAGGACTCTCCTCCTTGAAGGTTTCTGAGAGGAAGGGGACTGTCATTGGACCAGCTGCCCCACTAAAAAAAAAGGAAAAAAGCAGAAAAAGAAAGAAAAAGAACAACAGAGAGCCCATTGCACATAGACAGAGATAGAGAGATTCTCAAACACAGAGACACACACAGAGACACACACACAGATAGTCAGAGACAGAGACAGACAGTCTCTCACACACAGATAGACAGAGACAGACAGTCTCTCTCACACACACAGAGACAGACAGTCTCACACACACAGAGACAGAAACACACATAGACACAGAGACCCATCGAGTGTTGGTGTCAGTCCTTTTGTTGGTGCATGTGTGTCACTAATTGTTCCTGTGAGTGCATGTGTTAGAGTGCCTCAGGTAGACCCCTCAATGTCATCAGGGAGGGCATTCCAGGATATTGACCCAATGACAGTGAAGGAACGGCAATATATTTCCATGTCAGGATGGTGAGGAGATTGGAGGGGATTATTGTCAGTCAGGCTTCAGTGTGAGTCAGTCAAGGATGAGTGACGGGTCAGACAGATATCAGTGACAGCGAGGGTCACTCACATGTCAGTCCGAGGTTAGTCAGGGGATAGCTCAGGGGTCAGGCAGAGGTCAGTGAGGGTGAAATCATAGAGCAGTTGAGAATCGGTCAGGGGTTAGACTCTCGTTATATGGTAGCTCTGTATATGAATCGCCCAAGCCCCTCAATTTAATTCAAGTCAGTAACTCGCTCCTGGGGATCTGTTATTCTATATAGAAGCACTCAACTCCCCTCGATAAAATTCCAATCTGAAGCTGACTTCCATTGATAAGGGACTCTGTACATTATTCTGCATTTAAAAACCCACACTGAATACCCTTGATTAGATTCCAACGTGTAACTCACTCCCATGTACATGTGACTCTGTTTATAAAATACCCTAAAACCTTCAATTATATTCGACTTTGTGACTCACTCCCAGTTATCTGTTATTCTATGTATAAACCACCCCGGACACTTCGATATGATTCCAGTCTGCAACTTTACTGTCATGTTAAGATCATGTTCCTAACCCAATCACCTGATAAGAACATTCAATGTATCATTTGTCCTCCTATTTGTTGGCACTACCATCATGTTAACTTTCTGATGTTAACGTACAAGATCAGACAAAGCCCCTGGACAATAACATTTCAGAATTTCTCACCATTTTAAATACAAAAATTCTACTTTTTCTATTCTTCTTGCAAATCACAATCACATCCCACTACATTCTATTCCACCTGCCAACGTTTTAAATATAATTCACAACACACAGACAGCAAAGTAAATGACATGATGGGATGTAGCAAACTCTGTTACACTCAGTATCTTCATGTTGCAATGTAATGATATCCAGAGAGAAACCTGCCCTCCCTCAGGGACAAAACCTCCCTGGGTCAGGAAGTGTGGACTGGGCAGGGAATGAGGATTTTAATCTGTCACTGAGTGAGTTTGGAAATCTGTGCTGCACATGGACATTTCTCCACGTTATATTCCATCTGCCAATGACTTGCCCACTCAGTGAAGCTGCCATATCAGCTCACAGCCTCTTTGGTCATCCCCACATCTTTCTCTCTCCCCCAACGTGGGTCTTGTCAATGAACCTGTAGACATCACTTAGTAACAATAGGCAATCGATGATAGAAGATAGGAGCAGGAGTAGGCCATTCGGCCCCTCAAGCATACTCTGGCATGCAACATGATCAAGCCAGATGGTGGAGTTGAATTCCCTAATCCCATTCTCCACTCATGTCCCTTGTTTCATTTAGACAGAAGAATGAAACCAACATCGTGTTCGTGTGAGAGAGAGAGAGAGAGAGAGAGTGAGAGAGAAGAGAGAGAAAGGGGGAAGAGAGAGAAAGGGGGAAAGGCAGATTGGGGGTTGGAAAGAACAATAGTGAGATGGTGTATGGGAGAGAGAGAGCGGGAGATGGAGTATGAGAGAGATGGCATATGTCTTTGTGTCTGTCTGTGTGTGGGGGGGTGTGTTGGAGACAGTTTAAACTGAGTTTAACTCTATGTCTCTGCTTGGGGAATACTTGTCCTTCAGATATTTGTCTTCAACATCATAGAGAGCTCTCCCTGTGCTGCACCTGACACGGGGTCATTAATGCGGACATTGGAAAGAGACCTTTACTTTGTACCTCCCTCCATTGAACAGGTCACATGATCAGAATGTGCCGATGATACACAAATTGCCAATGGAGTAAACAGGGAAGAGCAGGCGACGTCAGGATGATACAAGCAGACACTGTTTACTGTCGTTGGAAAGTGTCTGAGGATGAAAGGAGTTCACATGATTGCTGATGTCATCTCAGTAAAACACTCACAGACAAACTTCCTGACCGCCAATTAATATGATTTACAGAATTCCAGTGAAATAGGACTGTGAGGGCTGAGGGCTTTCTGTTTGTCATAAAGAGCAAAATAGTCACCCAATGTCCTTGCGGGAAGGGGCCTGGCCTGGAAAGTAACTGAGTGATGGACATTTATAATGGACATTTCATGTCTTCAGTGTCACCTCAAACTGGGTTACAGGGAATGGAGCAGTTTTGTAATGTCCTCAGTGTGAATGACGGAATGGGGAAGCTCGTTTCAGAGACAGGGCGAGAGAGTTACAGACACAGATACAGAGTCAGAGACAGGCAGAGGGAGGATGGGAGTGTCCTGGAGATGTTTCAGAGCTGACTCTGAGAGAGACACGGGCTGTACAGCAGAAGATGGGAGGGAATCATTCTCTGTTACCTACAGTGCACTGGACACAGTCTCTCTGAATGTCTGAGATGATGGGATCCTGTGTTCTGTTTGCTGATAACACAAAGTGATGTGGGACAGTAAGATACAAGAAGGTGACAGAAAGACTGGGAAGGGGGTTGAAAGGTTCAGTGAGTGAGGCAGTCAGGCATAATCTGTGCAATATCACACAGAGAAATGGGAGGCTTTGTTCCTTCATTTTAATCTTGAAACGATTTCAGATATTGTTAGAGTTTGGACATTGATTCTAATCCTAGACCCAGAAGCAGCAAGAAGCCTTTCTCATTCTCCATCCCAGCAGTTTCCAATATTGTCTCAAAAACTTTCATTCCTTCTGATCCTTCTAAATCCCAGGGAGACAACCCTGGGTTTGGGTCATTTCCCACCCTTCCCAGTGACCCCTTTCTGTCCAGCTATCATTCTGGTGAATCTATACTGCACTCAGATACACATGCACTCCCCAAGTCCCCACTCTTTCCAGCCTCTCCCTGATAATAAAGTCAACGTCAGTTCTAAGTTCACATGAAATGGCTGCCGTCAACATACCTAAGATGGTTGACATCTTCGAAATCTTTCGTCCTGGTATTGTGAATTAAAACAGCCCCCTCACAGTTTGTCCGTGATCATCCCTCAGCCTCCTGCAGATGGAATACAGTGAGATGGGCAGTGATGGTCTTTGAATCTCAGACTGAGGAGGGACAATCCAGACTAAAAGGTACGATGCTTGTCTGGGGGCAGGAACAGGGAAGGATTCAGTTATGGATCAGGAAATCTGTCAGCACAAGAGAAGGGAACATGTCTCAAAAACTCTTCTACAATTGGGTGACATCATCACATTGGCTTTCTGCGACTTGTGTGCAAGGAACAGGAAAATATTGTTGAATGTTTAATAAGTCCGGGTTTAAAGACATATTTCATCCAATAATGCAAGGCCCTGGTGGGAACACACACACACACACACACACAAACAGACAGACAGACACACACACACACACACACAAATACATACAATATACATACACAAACAGACACACACAAACATCCACACACATATACATACACAACACACACAAACACACACTCAGACACACACACACGCACACACACCAATGCACACACAAAGACATACTCACACACAAACACACACACAGACACAAACGCACACACAGACACACACAAACACACACACACATACACATACACACACACACATATACACACACACACACACGAATACACATACACACACACATACACATATACACACACACACAAACACACACACTCACGCACAAACACACATACACACACGCACACACACACACAAACACACACACACACACGCACACACACACACACTCGCCACACAGTTTACACAGGGACACGGAATGACCAAATATATTGGGATTTCCAAATATGAAAGCTCCACTAAAGAATCCCTGGATGTCAGATGAACACAGGACATTCACACAACTGAGTCAGACTCAAGACTCACCTTCCGCCGACAATGAGAGGCTCCTGGATCACACTCCGGATTGGAATTAGACGCGGTGTTTTGGAGCAGGACATGGCACATGAGATTAGGACGAGTGTCCGTGTGGATGTTCAGAGCCAGCAATCTATCAGTGAATCAGAACAGAACAGAGCATCAAACAAAGAAATTGGTGTTGAATAAGTGGAGTTCTTCCATTTTTGTTGTTGTGTGTGTGTAAGATGGGGAGAGGCGGGCCCAAGTTTCAATCAGAATCTCTCATCAGATTATACCTGCCGTTAAATGTTTTGATTGTGATCCTCATCGAGGGAGCTTTACTCTGTATCAAACTCAATGCTTTACCTAACCAGGGAGGGAATGATGGGGGCAGGGTAGAAGGAGATTTATTCTGTTTGTAACTCCTTCCCTGGAAGTGTTTGATGGGGATACACTAAAGGGAGCTTTACTGCTGAGGGGTGGCAGAGTGGCTCAGTGTTTGGCACTGCTGCCTCACAGCACCAGGGACCCGGGTTCGATTCCAACCTCTGGCGACTGTCAGTGTGGAGTTTGCACATTCTCCCTGTGTCCGCGTGGGGTTCCTCCCGGTGGTCCGGTTTCCTCCTACACTCTAAGGATGCGCAGGTCAGGGTGAAATGATCATGCTAAATTGCCCACAGTGTTGACGGATGTTTAGATTAGGTGCATAATTCAGGGATAATTCCGGATAATAGGGCAGGTGAATGGGTCTGGGTGGGTTACTCCTCGGAGGGTCGGTGTGGACTTGTTGGGCCGGAGGGCCTGTTTCCACACTGTAGGGATTCTTGGAGTCTACCCATACCACACACAGTCCCTGTCCTGAGAGTGTTGATGGGAACAGTGTGTCAGATTTAACCTGAACAACTGATCCATCATCCACTGCTGTTTGTGGAAGAGAGTTCCACACCTCTCCCACCCTTTGTGTGTCAAAGTGCTTCCTAACATCCCTCCTGAACGCTCTGGGCCCACATTCTCAGACTCTGTTCCCTCTCCTTCTAGAATCTCCAACCAGTGGGAATCATTGATCTTGATCGACCCTGTCTGGTACTGTTCATATCTTGAAGATATTGATCAGATCATCCCTTAACCTTCTCAGTGCGACAGGAAACCGGCCTCAATCTCTCCTCAGAATGTAATCCTAAGGCCCAAGATCGTTCTTGTAACCCTCCATTCTGCTCCCTCTATGTACTCCAACCTGATAACCACATGATTGCACTGAACCCCATCAAACACAGTTTGCCCATTCACCCAGTCCATCAATCTCCCTGTGTAATTGATGGGACTATCTGGGTGGATCAAGATCTCCCACACACAAACCCCTTTGTACCTAACCCCATGTCTTTGATAAAGTCCCACATAGGAGGTTAGTGAGCAAAATTAGGGCGCATGGTATTGGGGGCAAAGTACTAACTTGGATTGAAAGCTGATAGGAAACAAAGAGTAGTGATAAATGGCTCCATTTCGGAATGGCAGGCAGTGACCAGTGGGGTACCGCAGAGATCAGTACTGGGACCGCAGCTTTTGACAATATATGTTAATGATATAGAAGATGGTATTCGTAATAACATTAGCAAATTCCCTGATGATACTAAGCTGGGTGTCAGGGTGAAATGTGATGAGGATGTTAGGAGATTACAGGTGACCAGGACAGGTTAGGTGAGTGGTCAGTTGCATAGCAGATGCAGTTTAATGTGGATAAATGTATGGTTATCCACTTTGGTGGCAAGAAGAGGAAGGCAGATTACTACCTAAATGGAATCAATTTTGGTTAAGGGGCTGTACAGAGAGATCTGAGTGTTCTTGTACACCAGTCAATGAAGGTCAGCATGCAAGTACAGCAGGTAGTGAAGAAGGCTAATAGCATGCTGGCCTCCATAACAAGAGGGATTGAGTATAGAAGCAAAGAGGTTCTTCTGCAGCTGTACAGGGCCCTGGTGAGACCACACCTGGAGTACTGTGTGCAGTTCTGGTCTCCAAATTTGAGGAAAGACATTCTGGCTATTGAGGGAGTGCAGCGCAGGTTCACGCGGTCAATTCATGGAATGGCGGGATTACCTTACACTGAAAGACTGGAGCGACTGGGCTTGTATACCCTTGCGTTTAGAAGACTGAGAGGGAATCTGATTGAGACATATAAGATTATTAAAGGATTGGACACTCTGGAGGCAGGAAACATGTTTCCGCTGATGGGTGAGTGCCGAACCAGAGGACACAGCTTAAAAATACGGGATAGACCATTTAGGACAGAGATGGGAAAAAATTCTTCACCCAGAGAGTGGTGGCTGTGTGGAATGCTCTGCCCAGAGGGCAGTGGAGGCCCAGAGTCTGGATTCATTTAAGAAAGAGTTGGATAGAGCTCTCAAGGATAGTGGAATCAAGGGTTATGGAGATAAGGCAGGAACAGGATACTGATTAAGGATGATCAGCCATGATCATATTGAATGGTGGTGTCGGCTCGAAGGGCAGAATGGCCTACTCCTGCACCTATTGTCTATTGTCTAATGTTGTTCCTGTCCTGGGAGTATTTGATGGATTAGTGGAGAGGGAGATTTACCCTGCATCTAACCCCTTGTGTTCCCTGTCCTGGGAGTGTTTGATGGGACAGTGGAGAGGGAGATTTACCCTGCATCTAACCCCTTGTGTTCCCTGTCCTGGGAGTGTATGATGGAGACTCTGCAGAGCAAACTATACTCTGTCTAAACCTGTGCTATTCCTGTCCTGGGAGTGTTTGATGGGACGTTCGAGAGGGAGATTTACTTTGTATCTGACACCATGCTGCCCCTGACCTGGGAGTGTTTGATGGGGGAACAGTGTAGAGGGAGATTTACTCTGTATCGAACCTCGTGCTGTCCCTGTCCTGGGAGTGTCTGATGAGGGAACAGTGTAGAGGGAGATTTACTCTGTATCTAACCCAGTGCTGTCCCTGTCCTGGGAGTGTCTGATGGGGGAACAGTGTCGAGGAATCTTTGCTCTGTGTCTAATCTCAGTGCTGTCGCTGCCTGGGAGTGTTTGAATGCACGGTGTAGAGGGAATTTTTCTCTGTATCTAACTCTATTCTACCCCAACTCTGGGAGATTCAGATGGAGAAAGTGTGGAGTGACACATACTCTCTATCTAACCCAGTCATGGAGCTGCCCTGAGTGTGTTTGATGAGGACAGGATGAGGGAAGTGGGTGACTTAATTAATATCTAACCCCACGCTGAATGTGGGCAGGAAATATGAAACATTTCAGGTCGTGGGGGCTTTACTCTGTATCTAACATCACTCTCTACCTTGGCCTGGAGATTTAGATGGGGATGGTTTTGATGTGGGGAGTCTGGTGAAATGGCAGTAGAACTGAAATAATGGGAGATGTGAAGGGATGCTTGTTGGATGAAGGCAAGATAAACTAACCAGTCAAATGTTACATTGGGAGAGGAACAGAGAAAGCTGCTGGGTCATTTCTGTTCTGTTACATCTCTCCAAGTTTCAGATTGGGGCTGAATTCCTGTCACAATGAGGAATGTCTCAAAAGCTGTTTTCTGTGCTGCATTAATGCATCATCAAAATGTGAATTCCCTTTGCAGAAAATAGAGACAGCTCATTGAAGGTGTGCGCGCTTGGGAGAGAAAGAAAGCATGAGCATGAAAGTGTGTGTGAGAGAGACAAAGGGTGTACGCAAGTGAGAAAGAGAGTGTGAGCACATGTGAAAGATAAAGAGTGTGTGAGAGTTAGAAAGATAATGTGTGAGACAGAGTGTGAACGTGTGTGAAGCTGTGAACGTGCACAAGAGAAAGAGTGTGAACGTGTGCGAGAATAGAGTGTGCGTGCGTGTGAAAAAGTGCACGCATGTTCAAGGGAAAGAGTGTGCGCGTGTGCGAGAGAAAGTGTGCATGCGAGACAGAGAGAATTTATGTGTGACAGAGAGTTTGCATGTGTGCGAGGGAAAGGGTGTTTGTGAGAGTGTGTGTGTGTGAGAAAGTGTGTATGAGAGAGAACAAGAGTGTACACAAGTGAGAAAGAGTGTGTGCTCTTTGAGATGGTGTGTACATGTGAGAGACAAAGAGTGTCTGCAAGTGAGAAAGAGAATGTGCATGTGCGAGGGAAAGAATGTAGGGTGAGAGAGAGAGAGAGTGTGCAATTGGGAGAGAAAGGGTGTGCACGTATTCGAGAGAATGAGAGTGTATGTGTGCGAGAGCGCGAGAATGTATGTGTGAGAGTATCTGTGAGACAACGTGTGTGCGAGTGAGTATGTAAGTGTGTGAGTGTGAGCATGTGTGAGCAAGAGTGTGTGAGAGTGAGTGTGTCAGTGAGTGTGAGAGACAGTGAGTCTGTGTATGTCTGTGTGTCAGTGAGTGTGTGCATATGAGAGACAGTGAGTGTGTGTGAGAGAGTGTATGTGTGATTGTCATAGTGTATGAGAAATTGTTTGAGTATGCATTTGTCTGTAAGAGTGGGAGTCTTGGATTGTGAGTCCTGTGTGTGTAAGTGTGCACATCAGTGTGGATATCTGATGGGACATGTGTGTGTGTGTGAGAGAGAGAGTGTGTGTGTCAAGGACTGAATGTAGTGTGCCAGGCTGTGTGTGTGTACACGTGTGAGAGTGTGGGTGAATGAGAGTGAGGGACGGTGTATGGTTTGTGGATCATTACTGGGACAGGGACATAAGACGTGGTTTACACACAGTCACATTATGGAGTGACAACATTGACACTGAAACTGTGCACTCAGATGGACAGACACACACATACACACACACACCCAGACATTTCAGTGATGTTACATGGACTCAGACCATCACTGACACTTCCCCCTTGACCAAACTTGCATATGGTCCCCCTACTTCCCAGTACTGTGTGTGTGTGTGTGTGTGTGTGTGTGTGTGTGTGTGTGTGTGTGTGTGTGTGTGTGTGTGTGTGTGTGTTGGGGAGGGAGGGGTGTAGCAGAGAGGGGGAAATGTGGGTGTTGAGTGGCTGGCATGTGATTGATGTTTGAAATTCCCAAACTCTGCCGATATATTAGAGAAAAGGAAAGGAAATAAAAGATTGAAGATCAAATTGGAAATGGCTGCATGTAGAGCAGAGCAGGGAGAGACAGATAGGGACAGAGAAGAGAGAGACAGAGAGAGAGAGAGAGAAACAAACAGGCAGACAGGGATAGAGACAGTGAGTTCGAGTTTGGAAACTACAGGTACAACAGGAAAGTTCCAAGGGATCCTCAGCAAATATCCCCCTCTCTTCCCAGACCTGTGTGTGTCAGGGGGTCTAAAGGCTCTTAGACGCTAGGTTGGTACCAATGTTATAAAGGTGGTAAAAACAATGACTGCAGATGCTGGAAACCAGATTCTGGATTAGTGGTGCTGGAAGAGCACAGCAGTTCAGGCAGCATGCGAGGAGCAGCGAAATCGACGTTTCGGGCAAAAGCCCTTCATCAGGAAATGTTAGACATTTTCAAACTGCACTGGCACAACTAACAAGCCTTCAAACAGAGTTGAACAAACCAGGAACAGTAACACTTTACTGTCCCAGAATTAACATCTCAGTGGGCAGCAAGATCAAACAAGGCTCCTGTCCTGGGAATTAACATCTCAATGACACAGAGAGCACCCCAGGGAGCAGACTGACAGACGTAACAATGTGTCAGTGATTGCAGGGGTGGAGTCCACAAACCACTCAGTGAAAATAAATGTGGACAAGAATTATTTAGATTTATTCTTAAAATGAGCTGTTTTCTCTGTTGCTGTTGAGAACAAGCAGCTCTCCCTGTTTTGTGCATGTTTTGTTTTGGTTAATTGCTGTCTTCTGATTTGGTTGTATTTTGATGTTGTTGTGATAGTCTGCAATGTACTGGGGATGAGTTATGGGGTGGTGCAGGGGCCGCTTTTAAACTGGGATCTTGCTGTGTAATTCTGCATCAAAGTGCTCTCGCTCACCGCCCCGACGTCCCTAAATTATCTTTTCTCCCTTTTTATCCCAAAGAACCTTTTTTGGGAAAGCTGGAAAGTGAAGATCCAAAATGCCTGGGACCAGGAAAGCCTTGGACAAGAGCAACCTCCAGAGGGGAGATGGGCCAGAGGCCTGAGGCCTGGTTGCCAGGCTGCAGCCTGTGGGGCCCAGGTGAGAGGTGGCCTGTTTATAACCCTGAGGTTTATTCTCCACTGCGGGGGTGGGGGCAGTGTGGAGGCCTGGTTTGTAGGGCCCTCTGGTTAATTGGGTCCTGTCAGATTGTGGCCCTGTCGTTTTTAAAATGGGTTTGAAGCCTGGGTTTAAAGTAACCAGGGTTTTGGGATTGTGACACAAACAGGTTAACCTCCAGGATCTGTGAGGCAGGACTCCCGAGGAGAGAAATAATACCCAAAATATCTGACAATCTGTAAAGTCTTGTCACAATGTCAGAGGAATGTGGGTCATAGAGAGGGTAGGATGATAAATGAGCCGTCGTTATTGAAAGTGGAGGGGAATAAAGATTACAGTGTACAGGATTAAATTAGAGAGAAACACACAAAGAGAGATCTCAGAGATGGAGAGAGAGGGGACAGAGAGAGAGCGAGAGGGAACAGAGAGATCTCAGAGATGGAGAGTAAGCTAGGAGGAACAGAGAGAGAGAAGGAACACAGAGTGGGGAGTAACAGATAGAGATATCAGAGATGGAGAGAGAGTGAGAGGGTTACAGAGAGGGGCGAACAGAGGGGCAAGTGTTTGGAATTTGTTGAACAGTCGGGTTGGTCCCTCTGTTGTCCTTGAGACAGAATCGAACCCTTAACCAACGCCAGTGACACACACGATCTGTCTGATGTCACACTGCTGCAGTGGGATCTTGCTGTGTGTATTTCTAGTCTCTGGTTAACTGGTCTATTGTGATTTCTTTGTGTTTCGATGTTGCTGTGATGTGATGCAATGCATTAATGATGCAATAATTAAACTGAACCAGTATCACAGTGAAGTGAGAGATTGTGGAAGGCCAAAGAACAGTGGGATCTTGCTGTGCTTTTAGTATCACTGTTGGCTTTTATTTCAAATCAATTTTTATTTGTCTCTGTCAGTTCCCAGAGGAGGAGATTGGATCCAGGAGCTGAACCTCAGGACGGTGCAGAGACTGAGAGAAGCAAATCATTTCTGCCGCCTGGAATTGTCAGACAGGAGCCAGAAACATTCAGAGAGAGGGAGAACAATCAGAAACTGGCCTGTCTCCTTGTTCATTTACACACACACACACACACACACAGACATTAGAATTGTGGGGTTCAGGCCGTCTCTGTCGGATATTTATCACAAGGAGCAAGTTCTGGGCTGGGGGCAAAGGGACGGAAAGATGGAGAGGGAGCTGCTGCACAGTCTGATCCCACAGATGTCACTGCCTCCCTCTAGCTGTCCAGCTCCCACCTCTCCCTTTGTGTCCCCAGCTCACTCTCTCTATCTCTGTCTGTCCCACATCTTTCCTTCAATCCCCAACTTTCCCATCTCCTCCCTGTTCACATTCCCCTGTAGATTCCCTTTCTACATCTCTCTGGATCCCCCCCCTTTTTCCTGGAACTGTTGAATTGTTCAATCTCCAACCTCCCTGCTAACCTCTCCCCACACCCCTCTCTGTGTCAACCCTGCGGGATCTTGTTGTTCCTGCCTGAGGATCATTCTATCTGCTTCATACCATCAACCCCCCTCTTTTACACTAGCTGTCTGTTGTAACTCTCTCCTGTGGCTGCTCTTCCCTCATTCTCTCCCTCTCTCGGGCTGTCTCTCTCTCTCTCTCTCACCTTTGGATTTCTCTCCCTGGACTTTTATTTCCTCTCTCCCCCTCCCTCCCTGTGTTAGGCATTTCTCTCTCTCTCTGTCTCTGTCTCCCTCTGTCCTGTCTACCCCTCCCTAAGTGTTTTGTTCTCTCTGTCCTGTTCTCTCCCTGGGTTTTACACGCTCTCCTGTCTGTCCCCTGTTTCTCTCCCTGGGAGTTTCAGTCCCTGGGATCTTTCTCTGTCCTTTGTTCTCTCTTTCCCTGGTTTCACACTGTGCCTCTCTCTCTCTCTCTCCCCATCTCTGTCCTTCTGTCTCTCCTTGGGATCTTTCTCTGTCCTGGGCTCGCTCTGTGCCCCTCCCTCAGTCTCTGTCCCTCATCTCACTCGCTTTCTCTACTCCCTTTCTCTCTGTCCCTCATTTCACTCGTTTTCTCTCCCACTCCCTATCTGTCCCTCCCTCCCTCCCTCTGTCCTACTGTTCCTGTCCCAGGGTAGATTTGAACTCAGCACCTGGTGCTGCACATGTTGTTATCACAGTGGGACCTTGCTGTTCCCTGTATCTCCCATTGCTGTTCCAACGGTGTCGGGGAAGGGGTGGGGGGGGGTGGGGGGGGAGGGGTTGGGGTGGGAGAGAGAAAGCCCTTTTCTCATGGAGGAGGGCGGAGGGGGAGCATGGGATCTTGCTGTGCATGAAAAAGCACGCAGTTTATAGGCCAGTCAGTCAGTGTGCATCCTCCCTGTGCCTCACCCCCTCCAGCCCAGGGGCAAGGGCCCAGTGAAGGGGGGAGGGGAGGGGAGACGGTTATTGTACACGATGGAGACACAGAGGGGGCTTTTATATCCAGTGGGGGGATGCAGGTAGGAATGGCAGTGGGGGCAGTATGGAGAAAGGGCAATTAGACCAGGACACGGTGGTGGGGGGCAAAATGTTTGGGGGAAAGTGCAAGAGTTGGGTGGGGGTAATAACTCTGGGGATGGGCAAAAATGCCAGGGCAGAAAACCGGGGGTGGGGTCGGTGGGGGAGGAAGTTGCTCAATTGGTGCAGTTTCAAAAAACTGGGGAGGAACAAAAAAAATGGAGCGGGACAAAATGAGAGAAAATATATTCCCCCACCCCCCATTTTTGACTCCCCCAGTTCTGGGCACAATTGGCAGGGGGCAAAATTGTTGGCGGTGGGATTGTGGAGGGCAAAAGTGAGAGACGTAAAATAGTGGGCACTGCAAGATGGGGGCATAAAATATGAGGGGGTAAAGTCAGGGCCGGGGGGTTGTTATTGCTGGAATTAATTTGGACAGGGAACAGGGCCTGCAGTTTACAGACAATGGAATGGACAGGGACAGGAGCTAATTGTCCCGACAGAAAAAAACCTGCTCTTGTGCAGTGGCAGAGGGAGGCCAACAGGGGGTGGCATTGTATCACTTTGAACACAATGGGGTCAGACACAGACACAGTGAGAGTCAGAGAGGCTGGGGTGAGCTGAAAGTGTGGATAAAAGGATTCTTCTCAGGATGTAATTACACATTGGCATTTCCCAGGTGGGGGCGTGATGCTATGATAACCAACATCGTGAAGCAATGGTGGTGGAAGGGCATGGGCAGAGATTTCACTCGATTCTGTCACCGCTGTGTGACGTGTGCCCAGTACAACCCAGGCTGGCCCATTAAAATTAGAATGGGGCCCCAGCCACGCCCAAAGGGACTCTGGGGGCAGGTACAAATGGATTTTATGGGACCTCTTCCCCAATCCTATGGGAAGACGGATTACCTTGTGATTATTGACCAATTTACCAGGTGGGTCGGGGCCTACCCTACCCAGAACTGATCAGCTAACGCTGTGGCAAGGGTTGTAGCTGAGGAGGGGATTCCCAGGTGGAGGAGTTCGGTGCTGTCCCAGATTGACTCCGACCGGGGAGCCATTTCACTGTAAGAGTTGTAAAAACCACATGTCAGCTGATGGGCATTAAATTGAAATTACACACACCCGACCATCCACAAAGTTCAGGCATGGTGGAGTGAATGAACAGAACGCTTAAACCCTCCCTTGCTAAGGCCATGCAGGACTCTGACAAACTTCAGTCCACCACAAGCCGGTCGAATGCTTTGACTCCTTACGAGTCAATGACAGGTCGGGCAATGTAACTGCCCGATTCCATCATCATGGGAGGGTTCCGATGCTGGCCCTCGCTGCGATAGAATACATCGCTATGTGCTCGAACTGAGCACCCAGCTGAAGGAGATGTGGAAAACAGTTCGGGACAAACAGGAAGGTGAGGGAGGGATGGACAGAGGCAATGAGAGGATTGTGTGGAGGTCCCATCGGTGGGTAGGAAGTTTATGGTTAAGACTCTCCCCGTTAAACCAGGCTTCGCCCCTCAGTAGAATGGTCCCTCTGAGGTTATCATTAGCGGTGACACACCCACCTGTATTGACATGTGAGGGAAGGGGGAGTCTGGAAACACTGGTCACAACTGAAGAAATATCCAGACACTGGTTGATCATCCTCACCCTCTGCTTTCTTTTCAGACTGACTCCTCTCGAGACCTGCTGACGATGTCCGTGTGTGCGCGGTTGTTGTGAACGGTCTGAGAGCGTGGGCTGTTGTGTGCGGGTGGTACAGCCTTTGGACCATTGTATAACTCCGTTCGGGAAGCTCCGGGATGTTCCTGTTTATTGTTGCCTTCACCCTTTGCCTGGTAGCCACTGGGGGGGCAGCACCAAATGAATTGGGCCACCCTCAGTCCTGCTCCCCGGAGTAGGTGCGGGGTTCCATGTTAATACATACCTAACCATGTTCTATCAGCACACACAGCAAAATAACATCTCGAAATGCTGGGTGTGTACTCGAATCCCTGCACACTCTATTGGGGGGATTCCCCTGAGTCCCATTCCGTTTCATAAATCCAAAACAGTGGAATGGTGATTGGACCAGAACAGATCCTCACATTTATCCATTTGGGGGATGGGCGGGGGTTAGGTCTGACAGAGAATCTCCCCGGTCACTCATGTGAGGCCCTGACCAGACCATTTCTGCTGCCAATGATGAGGTCACCTGGGAGACAATGGGTTATAACATGCAAAACTATAATGGTTGGTTCCGGCCTCACTACATCCTTTAACATACACCCCTCTGGCTCTGACCCTCACAAACACCGCGGGTGAAGGAACGCCCACGGGGGCGATTTGTTTTAATTCCACATCAGGGTGGAATGCTGGAACCAGCAAATCTTCCCGTTCCCTGCTCCTTACCCCGTCCACCCGCAGATCGTTTCATTCTGGAATATTCTGAGCCTTGAGGTTGTCAACATGACGACAGGGAAAACGTACAAAACCATTTGGACTTCAATTCCGACTGATGACCTGAGGCCTTACAATGAGAATTACTCTGACCGTGCTGTCAAGGCCTACCCTTGGCTCCCTCCATATTGGTCTGAATCTTGCTCCCTTGCCTATGTGCTACCTTTTGTCCACCATTACAGTTCCCTCCGCGTTCATCCCAAACTGCATCCACCTCAATCCAAATGGTCCATCACTGAGACCGAGCGATTCTGTAAGTTCACCTTCCCCGCCTATGGGAGTGCTAAGGCTGCTAGGGAACTGATCAATATGGCCTCCACCTTGGAAAGGCTGGCTAATGAGACTGCCGATGGCTTTGCAGCGGTAAGCATGGCCATCTCCGAGGTGTCGGCTGAGGTCATTGCCACCCGTACTGTTGTGTTGTCGTGCGAGTGGAGCTGAAAATGTTGCTGGAAAAGTGCAGCAGGTCAGGCAGCATCCAAGGAGCAGGAGAATTGACGTTTCAGGCATGAGCTCTTTTTCCTGAAGAAGGGCTCATGCCCGAAATATTGATTCTCCTGCTCCTTGGATGCTGCCTGACCTGCTGCGCTTTTCCAGCAACACATTTTCAGCTCTGATCTCCAGCATCTGCAGTCCTCACTTTCTCCTATTTGTGAGTGGCACAAGGTGGCCCCTGTGCTGTTATTGGGGCCTAGTGCGGCACATACATTCCGAATATCTCAGACAATATAACTGACCAAGCGGATCACATCCGCCTGGAGCCTGATAATATCCAGAAGGAAGGGAAACAGTTTCATGATTATAATCCTACCCCACTGATTATTACTGGATGGTGGTGGTCCTGTGGGCTTCACGGAGGAGTTTTATTTATTCACAACACAAGGAATCCGTGTAACCAGGTATTTTACTGCGTTACTGATCTTCGCTCTGAACTGAGACAATGTTGCTGCATAAATAAATGTGTTTGTGCAACAGCTTAGGTTCCGCAGCATGACACCAACATCACGGAAGTGATCTAGAAAAGGTGAGTAATCAACAGGATTGATTCCTTGAATGATATAATATAAGAAAACCACAACAACAATTAACCAGAGGAGGATGAAGTTCCCAGAGATGGTGAAGAGTAAAATCACAGCCTTCCTTCTGCTCTCCATCTCTGGGTCTCTGTGATTCTCTCCTTTGCTCTCACCCTTCAGCCTCTTCCGGACTCGACTGGTCACTAAAATGTGTCTGACTGTCAGAGCATTGAGCAACAGAATTAAAGCGAATGGCAGTAAAGGGGTTAAAACTGTATCGAGCCAATCTAATACCACCCACCAAGTGTCAATGAAGTAGCTAAGCTTTGTTTCACAGTAGAATGGCACATTGTTGATTATCCTCACAGGCTCATATTCAAAATAGAAGGGGATGTTTTTCAGACAGAACAGGGTGCAGGTTGTTGCCAGAACCACAGTCGCAGCTTTCTCAGTGCAATATTTTGTTCTCAGCTTCTGACAACAAATAGTCACAAATCGGTCAAAGGAGAAAGTGACGGTGAACCAGACAGAGCAGTCCCTGGCAGAACGAGACAGTGTCCCAATAACACTGCACACAGGAGTGATATTCAGGAAAGACTGCGGGTAATAATAGAAAGGTAATCTCCTCAGTATAACCTCAGTAATAATGACCATCAGATCGGCAGCTGCCATAAACACCAGGTAACGGGTAGTGCAAGGGGAAACACCACAGTTTTGCCTGGAAAGGACTGTAACTGCTAGAAAATTTACTGTGGAAGACAAAGGGGAAAAGAAACAACAAATTATTGATCACAAATATGCCCTACCCATTCCAGCGAGCAACAACAAGGTTTTACCAACAAATACCCATGCACTGCGTGACTGGGAGTGGTTGGGTGCAATTGAGTTTGAGTATCAGACTTAAACATTCACTCCAGATTGTCCTCCTGCCCAGTCAGTATCGAGCTT
Source organism: Hemiscyllium ocellatum (assembly GCF_020745735.1). Lineage (NCBI taxonomy): Eukaryota > Metazoa > Chordata > Chondrichthyes > Orectolobiformes > Hemiscylliidae > Hemiscyllium > Hemiscyllium ocellatum. The sequence goes on along the minus strand of NW_026869220.1, from coordinate 129,686 downwards.
CTACAGTTTAGACAGATATTGAGTGCACAACTCCTCCTAGGAGACCAGAAGGAAGTTTTTGATTTTGTTTGGTTGCATGGTAAGGTACAGAACCCCATTATAATCCTCAATCCCAAGTCAGTTATAGGATTAGCAATTGGTCTGTCAATAATCCAAACTCTCCCCTTCTCCGAAGAAACAGTTGTCCCCTGATCCTGTCATTGAACTTAATCATGATCGGAGCCATGGCAGGATTACAAAACAGGTCACCAGAACCTGTGTTAGATTTCAAACACAACTACACCATGTATCTTAAATAAGGGCAGTACAGCAGAGGATGCAGGACTCCCTTAATGACAATGTGGGAGTTTTAGGTTTACTGTAATATTTACACAGTAAACCTACCCACCAACATCTCAATGTGGAGGGACCAGGAGGGCAATCTGTCAAAATGTCAATCTCCTGACCAAAGAGTGTGAGGAGAGAATTTCGGGAAGCGATGGTAGATGAAGCTTTACAAATCAGAACAAGGCACAAATTCTTCAATTCCTTTGCTTTGCAAAAAAAAACAATCTGAGATTGAAAATTCCCAACTGATGCAGCATCCATGACTGTGTGTGTGTAAGAGAGTTCCAAACCTTTCCCACCCTCTGTGCACAGAAGAGCTTTCTGACATCTCTCCTGAACGCTCTCAGCCCCATTCACAGACGATGATCCTTTGTTCTAAATCTGCAACCAGTAGAAATCGTTCATGTTTTCCTTTTAATATTTTGTTGGACTTCACTCAGATCATCCCTTAACCTTCAAAATTCTCCATCAACCTGGCTTCATTTACGTAATGAAATCAGAAGAAACACAGCAGGTCTAGAGCATCTGTGGGAGAGAGCACAGAGTTCGGGTCGAGTGACCCTTCTTCAGAACTAACCTGCCTGATCTCTCCTCATACCTTGAAGCCATATCAAACTGGAACAGATGACACAACACTGAGAACAGAAAATGCTGCAGCAGCAGTGAGGTTGGGAGTCTCTGTCAGTGTAGGATTGTACCGAGAATGCTGCTCAGTCAATTGCTGTCACTGTCCCGGTGCCTGGATAAGGGTGACCAGTCAGTGAGCTGGAGACGTTATTGTTCAAACGGTAAAACCAGAGAGCAGATCAGCAGCAAATTAAAACAAGTTCAATTGTCATAGCGCCATACCTGGGATGCCAGTAAAAGCAAGGATGGTGTAGAACACTTTCTGCACTTGATCAATTGGTCGATGCATTTTTCTGTGTGAGGTGATCTGTCCCTTCAGGCAGCTGACAAGCTCCTTGTTTGAGACTCTGAGCTGATGCATTCCCAGAGACGCTGCCTTATACTGTGTGGGAGCTCCATGGGGAGATCGAGGTGACAGCATTGCTCGGCTTTGTTGCTGTTTTACACATTTCTGGAAATGAACAAACCCATTACAATAACAAGTGTAATCCTGATTACAGAGGGGGGTTACGTGATAATGAAATAACAAAAGCAGAAACTGGAATCTGCCAGCAATAACGCTGTCCACTCAAACACCATGAGCCCCATCCTGAGATCACACCCTATTTCATGATGTGAAGGTGCTGGGGTGGGACTGGGGTGGACACGTTCAACCTGTTGGACTAGAACCTGGTGTTGTGTAATTTTTGACAATTATTTCAACTGATGCTGCATCGAGACAGTTCATTCCAAGTGTGAAAATATGTCTCTGAGCTGTCCTTCTGTCCTCTCGGGTAGGAGCTGCCCTCTTTACACAAGAACATTTCACTGTCACTGTCCATCCAGATACATCACTGACCTCCCCCTTACTGTCACTGTCCATCAGATACATCACTGACCTCCCCCTCACTGTTACTCTCCATCAGATACATCACTGACCTCCCCCTTACAGTCACTGACCATCAGATACATCACTGACCTCCCTCTGATCATTGCATCTTCTGCGGCCAACAAGGAAGGCAAATGGTGTTTTGACATTTATTATAAACAGAATAGAGTATAAAGGTCGGGGAGTGTTGCTGCAAGTGTAGAAGGCAGGAGAACAATCTCAGCTGAAGTTTTGCAAACAATTTTGGGATATAATTGCTTTGGAGACAGCTCAGTGGAAGTTCATGAGATAATTCCAGAGACGAAGATGTTGTCCAATTTTTCCTTAAAACAAGTTTGAAAACTCCAACGGGAATGATCTGAATGAATGTGCCCAGGTGTCACCAATACCGAAACGGTCAAATCAGTACAAACATGAGCCAATCCCAATATACACAGCCCCTTCTTTACCAGGAAACATGTTACAATACCCTTTAATTACAGGCATGCTATCTGTAATTCGACTGGCGCTTTAAGGCCTGAGTCGCTTGGAAATATATGCATTCTCTCTCTCTGTCTCTCACTCTCTCTGTCTCTGTCTCTCTCTCTTTCTCTCTCTATCTTTCTGTCTTTCTATCTCTCTCGCTCTGTCTCTGTCTGTCTGGCCCTCTCTCTCTCTCACTCTGTCTCTTTCACTCTCTCTCTGTTTCTATCTGTCTCTCTCTCTCCTTCTCTGTCTCACTGACTCTTTCTCCCTCTCTCTATGTGTGTGTCTCTCTCTGTCTCTGTCTCTGGGTCTGTGAAACTGGTTTCTCTCTCCCTCACTCTCTCTCTCTGGGTGATCAGCTGGTCTCTGGTTGGTCAGCTGGTCTCTGACCCTTGCCGTGCTGGTCTCCTCAGAACGCCTCCAGAAGATTTAAGAAAACCGTCTGCAGGTGAACCCTGTTTTTGTGCCCTGGTCGATGGTTTTTCATAACGTTCTATAGTTCGGACCAATCCGGAGAATCCGTTAATTGTCAGAAACACTGTCAATCATAGACATAGATGAGAGTGGTCCCCAGGGAAAAGTACAAAACTGGGCAAAGGCTAATTATATCAAAATTTGACCGGAGCTGGGAAATGAGGATTGGGAGCAGCTATTTGAAGGGAAGTCCACATTTGCTGTGTGGGAGGCTTTCAAAGATAGGTTGAAGATAGTGTAGGATAGGCATGTCCCTTTGAAAACAGAGGATAGAAAAGGCAAGATTCGTGAACTGTGGATGAGAGGAGAAATCGTGCGACTAGCCAAGAGGAAAAGGAAAGCATCCATAAGGTCCAGGCAGCGAAGAACAGAATGGGCCTTGGAGGAATATCAGGTGGGTGGGACCAATCTTAAACGAGGAATCAAGTGGGTTAAAAGGGCTCATGAAATAACTTTAGTGAGCAGAATTAAGGAGATTCCCAAGGCCTTTTCTTCATGTATAAGAAGCAAGAGGGTATCGAGAGAAAGAGTTGGTCCACTAAAGCATAAGGAAGGAAGGTTGTGTGTCGAACCTGAGAAAATGGGTGAGATTCTCCATGATTACTTTGCATCAGTATTCAATGAGGAGAGAGACATGATGAATTTTGAGATTCAAGGCAGATGTTTATTTACTCTGGATCACGTTGGCGGAAGGAGGGAAAAAGTGTTGGGTAGGCTCAAGGATATTAAGGTGGACAAATCCCAAAGGACCGGATGGGATCTATCCCAGGTTGCTGAGGGAGGTGAGAGAGGAAATAGCTGGGGCCCTAACAGATAGCTTTGTCATATTCTTAACACAGGAGAAGTGCCAGAGGACTGGAGAGTGCTCATTTTGTCCCCCTGTGCATGAAGTGTAGTAGGGATATTCCAGATAACTACAGACCAGTGAGCCTGATGTTAGAGGTGGGGAAGTTACTGGAGAAGGTACTGAGGGATAAAATCTATTTATATTTGAAAAATAATGGGCTTATCAGAGATAAACAACATGATTTTGTGTGGGGGAGATCGTTACTTACCAACTTAATAGAGTTCTTTGAAGAAGTGACCAAGTTGGTAGATGAAGGAAAGGCTGTCGATGTCATATATAATAAGGCATTTGATGAGGTTCCCCGTGGTAAACTAATGGAGAAAGTGAAGTCACATGGTGTGCAGGGTGTTCTCACTAGGTGGACAAAGAACTGGTTGAGCAACAGGAGATAGAGACTAGTAGTTGAAGGGAGATTCTCGAAATGGAGAAAGGTGACAGTTCTGTTCCACAGGGATCAGTGCTGGGCCACTGTTGATGGTGATATACATAAATGATCTGAAGAGGGCATTGTTGGTCTGTTCAATAAGTGTGCAGATGAAACGACGATTGGTGGAGTAGCAGAAAGCATAGGGGACTGTCAAAGAATACAGGAAAATATAGATAGACTGGAGAGTTTTGCAGAGGAGTGTCAGATGGTGTTCAATCCAGGCAAATATGAGGTGATGCATTTTGGGGAGTCTAATTCTAGAGCAAACTAGACTGTAAACAGAAGAGCCTTGGGAAAAGATGATGAGCAGAGAGATCTGGCAGTTCAGGTCCATTGTACCATGAAAGGGGCTGCACAGGTGGATAGAGTGGTCAAGAAGGCATATGGTGTGCTTGCCTTCATTGGACCGGGTATTGAGTATAAGAGCTAGCAGGCCGTTTTAAAATTGTACAAGACTTTCTTTCGGCAGCATTTAGAATACTGTGTACAGTTCTGGTCGCCACATTACCAAAAGGATGTGGGCGCTTTGGAGAGGGTGCAGAGAGGGTTTACGAGGATATTGCCTGGTATGGAAGGTGCTAGCTATGAAGAGAGGTTGAGTATGTTAGATTTATATTCATTAGAAAAAAGGAGATTGAGGGGGGACCTGACTGAGATTTGCAAAATCATGAAGGTTACAGACATGGTGGATATAGATAAACTTTTTCTCAGGGTGAGGGACTCAATGATGAGAGGTCATGTGTTAAAGGTGAGAGGTGAAATGTTTAAGGGGGATATATATGGAAAGTATTTTACACACAGGGAAGTAGGTGCCTGGAATGCGTTGCCAGCAGAGGTAGTAGAGGCAGGCATGATAGATTCATTTAAGATGTGTCTGGACAGATACATGAGTAGGTGGGGAGCAGAGGGATACAGACGCTTAGGAGTCCGTTGAGACAGTGGATTTGGATCGACTCAAGCTTGGAGGGCCGAAGGGCCTGTTCCTGGGCTGTAAGTTGTCTTTGTTCTTTGTTCTTGTGCTTTGTTTGGGTGGCTTGTTCCTGTTGGTTTCTTTGTGTAGCAAGAACCACTGCCTTTCTGTCTGGGCCCTCCTTTGTTTGATGGGGAAGTTGTTGGGGATATAGCTGTCCATGACCACCAATGTTTTAGCATCAAGGGGCTGCTACATTTCCCCTTCGCACACTGTCCTTCCCCTCTCCCTACCTTCTTCTTTCACCATCCCCACTCTCTCCATTCCCCCCACACACTCTCCTCTCCTCCCACACTCTCCTTTCTCCCCCCTCCCCACACTCTCCTCTCCTCCCACACTCTCCTTTTCCCCCTCTGCATGCTCTCCATTGCCCCCTCCCCATGCTCTCCTTTCCCCCTCCCCACACTCTCCTTTCCCCCCCTCCCCACACTCTCCTTCCCACTCCCCACACTGTCCTTTCTCCCTCTCTTTGCGCGCTCTTCCTCAGCTTCCCCTGCCCTCCTCTCCCCCACTCACACACTCTTCCCCCTCCCAGCTTGCTCTCTCTTCCCCACAATGTCCCCTCCCTGTGATCTCCTTTGCCCCCTCCCCCTGCTGTCTGTCTCCCCTCCCCCATGTTCTCTTTATCCCATCATCCCTGTGTTCCCTCTCTCACCCAAGTTTCCTTCCCCCGTGATCTGTTTCTGCAATCCCCGCAGCCTCGTAATGCCCTGCTTCCCCCGAAAATGTTTACTCCCTCCCTCAAAGTTAAGCCCCCTCCTTCCCTCCCTCTCTAAGTAAAGCATATAAGGAGTGGGGGGAGAGAGCTGTGCTGTTGGACAATGTGTAGGCAGCAGTGTGAGCAGTAAGGCTTTGTTTCGGGAGGTTTCAGAGAGCAGCGGCTCAGTAAAAAATCCAGGGAAGCTCTGGTAACGTCCTTTTAACATTCCGTTTCAGTCTGACAGCAGCTGAGATGGCAGTTAGGGCAGGAATCCCCTGTGGCCATTCCCCTCGCAAACAAGTATCCCGTTTGGGAACCTGTTGGGGGCGGGTGGGGTAGGTGTGTTACCGTTCAGGGGAAAGCAGCAGTATCCTGGTCGGTGGCAATCCCACTGGCTCTGGGGCAGAGCGGGAAACGGGAAAGGGAAACAGGACCTTAGTGATAGCACACTCGATAGTTAGGGGGACAGAGACAGGGGATTCTGTGGGTGCTGATGGGAATCCAGGATGGTGTGTTGTCTCCCAGGCACCAGGGTCCAGGATGTCTCAGAGCGGCTGCAGAATGTTCTCAAGGGGTAAGGTGTGCAGCCAGAAGTTATTGTTCACGTTGGCACAAATAACAGAAGTAGAAGTAGGGATGAGGTCCTGCAGAATGATTATAGAGCGCAAGGAAGAGCGTTAAAAACCAAGAGCTCATTGGTGATCACCTCCTGATTACTTCCAATGCCACGTGCTAGTGAGGGGAAGGACAGGAGGATACGGCAGATGGATGTGTTGCTAAAGAATTGGTGTAAGGGACAGGGATTCAAGAGTCAGAGATCATTAGGATCTTTTCTGGGGCAGTGGTGACCTGTCTAAGAGGGACGGGTTACACCTGAACTGGAAGGGGACCAATATCTTGCAGCCAGGTTTGCTCATGCTCCAAGGGAGGGTTTAAACTAGATTGGCAGGGGGGTGGGATCCTCAACAGCAGGGAGGCAAATGTGAGGCTCAAGGAGATACAGTAATCAGAAAGAGGAATTTGAAGAGACAGGTCAGACTGGAACATGACAGGGAGCGAGGAATACCTATTGGATTAAATTGCATCTACTTCCATGCAAGAGGGCTGACCGGGAAGGCTGATGAACTCAGGGAGTGGATAGGTACGTGAGACTGGTAGATTGTACCTGTTACAGAAACATGGCTGAGGGAGGGACAGGACTGGCAGATTAACATACCAGGGTACAGGAGCTTCAGGTGGGACAGAGGGGGAGGATGGAGAGGAGGGGAGATACATTTTTGATTAAGCCGAGTATCACAGCAGTAATCAGAGATGAAATAACTGAAGGGTCATCCAGTGAGGCTTTGTGGGTGGAGCTATGAAATCAGAAGGGGATGGTGTTGTTATTGGGGTTGTACTATAGGACCCCAAACAGTCAACGGGAATTGAAGTAACAAATATGCAGGGAGACTGGGGAGACTTGCAGGAGCAATAGGGGCTGGCATAGATTTTAATTTTCCATCATAGACTGGGAATGCCATAGCGTTAAGGGCTGAGATGGGGTGGAATTTGTTAAGTACATTCAGGAAGGTTTCCCAAGCAGTATATCGTGGGTTATACTCAGGAAGGGACAAACCTCGATCTCCTTTTGGGAAATGGAGCAGGACAGGTCACAGAGGGGACACAGAACATAGAACAGTGGGGGAACACTTTGTGACCAGTGGCCATGCTTCTATTCATTTCACAATAGTTATGCAGATGGGACCAAACTGATCCACAGGTTCAAGTTCTGAATTGGGCGAAGGTGAAGTTTGATGGAATTAGACAAGAGCTTACAGGGGTTGGTTGGAGCAGTTTGTTTGCAGGTTCAGGAAAATCCGGCAAGTGGGAGGCTTTTAAAAGGGAGATTGCTGGAGTACAAGGTGTGTATGTTCCTGTGAGGGTGAAAGGATTGGGTGGCAGGAATAGGGAATCCTGGATGACAAGAGATATTGAGGCTTTCACCTGGAAAAATGTTGGCATGGCTCAGATACAGGCAGGTGGGATCTCGAGAACCCCTGGAGGTACATGGAGGATATAGGAATTTACTGGAGAAGGTGGATAAATCTCCTGGTTCTGACAAATATATATATAAACACTGCGAGAGGCGGGAAAAGAAATTGCAGGGGCCGTGGCTGATATTTTTGCATCATCGTTAGCTACGGGTGAGGTCCTTGAAAACTGGAGGGTAGCGAATATTGTGCCATTATTCAAGAACAGATACAAAGATGGACATGTGAACTACCAATCAGTAAATCTAACATCTGTGGTGGGTAAGTTACTTGAGAAGACTCTGAGAGATAAGAAATACGTGCGTTTGGGAAATCAGGGTTTGATTTGGAGTAGTGAGCACGGCTTTGTGAACGGGAGACCGTGCCTCACAGATTTGTTAGAGTTCTTTTATGAAGTGACCAGGAAAGTTGACAAGGGCAGGGCAGAAGACGTAGCCCATATGGATTTCAGTAAGGCCTTTGTAAAGGTTCCACAAGGGAGGGTGCTCTGGAAGATTCCCGTATCGAATCTGGGGGAGCTGGATACACAATTGGCTTGATGTCCGGAAGCAGAGAGTAATAGTGGAAGGATGCTTGTCAGACTGGAGTGCCTCAGGGGTCGGAGCTGAGCCCATTGCTGTTTGTTATTGATATCACTGTTTTGGATGAGAATGTACAAGAGCATGATTAGTAAGTTTACTGATGAGACTAAAATAAGCAGATTCATGGACAGTGAGGAAGGTTATCAGAAATTGCAGCAGGACCTTGATCAGCTGGGGAGGTGGGCTGAGAAATGGCAAATGGAGTTTAATATTGAGGAGTGTAGTGGGAGAGAGGGACCTTGGAGTTGAGGTGCACAGTTCTCCCTAAGTGGAGTCCTAGTTAGACAGGGCAGGGAAGAAGGCTTTTGGCACACTGGCCTTCATCAGTCAGGGCTCTGAGTATAGAGTTTCATAAGTTATTTTGCAGTTATCCAGGAAGTTGGTGAGGCCACACTTGGAGTGTTGTGTTCAGTTTTGCTCACCTTGCTATTGGAAGGATGTTATTAAACCTGAAAGAGTGCAGAAGAAATTTACAAGGATGTTGCCTGGACTCAACAGTCTGAGTTTTCAGGAGAGTTTGGACAGGCTCAAACTTTATTCTTTAAAGCATTGCAGACTGGTGTGGTGGGGGTGAACTTGTACAGATGTTTAAGATCATGATCAGCATGGACTGGGTCAATGCACACAGTCTCGTTTACATCGAGTTGGGCAATTGAGGACTAGAGGGCATCAGTAAAAGGTTAGTGAGGAAAGAATAAAAGGGAACCTGAGGGATAACTTTTTTTAAACAGAGCGTGGTACGTATATAGAATGAGCTGCCAGCAGAGTGGGGCTGCACAGTGGCTCAGTGGTTAGCTCTGCTGCCTGAGAGCGCCAGGGACTGGGCTCGATTCCCGACTTGAGCTACTGTCTGTGTGGAGTTTGCACACTCTCCCCTTGTCTGCATGAGCTCCCTCTCACAGTCCAAAGTTGTGCAAGTCAGGTGAATTGGCCATGCTAAGTTGCCCATTGTGATAGGTACGTTAGTCAGAGGGAGATGGGTCTGGGTGGGTTACTCTTCGGATGGTCGGCATGGACTTGTCAGGCCGAAGGGCCTATTTGCACGCTGAAGGGAATCTAATTTTAAAAAGAAGTGCTGAGGCAGGTATGGTAACAACATTTGAAAGGCATTTGCACAAATACATGGATAGGAAAGGATGGTTTGGAGATGCCGGTGTTGAACTGACGGGGGCGGGGGGAGGGGGATGTGAGTGCGTGAGAGAGAGTGTATATGTGTGTCGGTGAGTGTAAAGGGATACAAGACTATGAGAGAGAGCATGTGTGTGAGTGTGTGTGTGTAGGAGAGCGTGTCTCCGTGTATTTGTGTGTAGGAGTGTGTGTGTGTAGCAGTGTTTGTGTGCGAGTGCGCATGTGTTTGTGTACAACTGTGTGTGTGTACATAGGAGTGTGTGTGTGTGTGTGTACGTGTGTGTGTAGGAGTGTCTGTGCATGATCAGTTTCGCTCAGAAGAATATGAGCCAAGTGCAGGGTAGTGGAGTTAGAGAGGATGAACATTTTGATTGACACGGACCAGTTTGGGACAAAGGCCCTGTCTCTGTGCTGTCGGACTCCATGATTCAACAGATCGAATTTGAGAAAAAGAACCAGTTAATTGGAACACATTAAGGCCAGCAGCATGAACCATCTGTCACAGCTGCAGCACATGGGCTGGAGGGTGACATATAGACACTGCCCTGGCTCGGGGGGAAGAGTCGTTGGATAATTTGCACCAAGAGGCCGTCGCAACTTGGAGGGTTGTATTGTCTGATTTTGGTCAGTGCTCAGAGACAGGAGAGTGTGATTAAGAGTGAGGTATGGACAGGGACACAGACTGCCGCAGAACAGGAGGCTCATTCTTTGGCAAGAGTAACGACTGTAACACCAGAGGAACCGTAAGCCAATCGAGTGGGAGAAACTGAGAGCACTGGAATTGTAGTCGGGGCCTCACAGGGATCGTCACTGAACGTGAGTCCAGGAGGCTGTGTTGCCTTCCCATGCTGGGGTTCAGGGTTCTATGGTCAGGGCTAAAGACAAGTCTGCAATGGGATCGGCAGGATCCACGTAGGTATAAGCAACATATACCAGGCAAGAAACAAGGTTCGACCTGGTCACTGTCAGGAGCTCAGTGTCGAATAAAGAAGCTGAAACCTCAGCCATCTGGATTAATATCGATGCCAAGAGTTAATTGGCACAGGGACAATCAGATTAGGGAGAGCCATTGATGGCTCAAAGACTGGTGTGGGAGAGTTGGTTTCTGGCTCTCTCATCACAGATGCTACCAGACCTACTGAGGTTATATTTCAAATTCCCAGTGACAGCAGTATCTACTCTGTAGTTCGATCGATGTTCCCTCTCTTTGGCCTATTACGCCAGACTCCATCACTCAATCGTTAAGTCTGTTCAATTCCATCCTCCACTTTCTGCTATTTCCTACTAATATTAAGAATGGCCTGCCTGGGCCCCAATGCTGTTGGCTGGTATCAACCTCACTATCTCTGCCAAATCCAAAATTGTTTCAAAGAAAATGGTGACATTTTTTTCTCGGTATTGAATGTCAAATTCATTCATATATAAATATATATAAAACAAGAATAAAATGCTGAGCCTTGCAATAAAAACAACATGGCTTCCACTCTGCTGTCTGCCAGTTACAGTGATTTATGATCACAGCACGTTTCTGCCCGAATACAGTCTTTCTCCATGGTGGCCTTCTGCAATTTATTACAATCACTTCAGTTTTTAACCAGCCTCTCAGGGAATAATTTGTGAAACTCTTGGCACTTTCTTTCATTAGGCACAGTCAGATTTGTTTAATTGGAAACCCACACTGACTCTCCTTAAACATATCCACCCTCCCCAATTGGATTTGTGTTGATCTGCTCCAGGTTATTCCAAGTGTACACAGCCCTGGTGTTAAACTGACCTGCCTGTAGTCTCTGGAACGTACTCTTGTACTATTGAGAAAGGTGTCCCATTCTCCAGTTTGTATGGTGGGGCACGGGGACTGGGTTGAGCTGCAGTTTGTGGTTTTATGAAGCAGAAAAGAAAAATTCAAAATGTTTCTATCTGAAAGAGGAAAGCATGGAATTGTCCAGAGTTTGCTGGCAGTTTGGGAGATTGGAAAAGATATAAAGAAAACCAGAAAAGAAATATCGAGAGATTAATAGGAAGGGATACATTTCGAGAAGTATCATAAGTTTTCGCAAGTGCATCTATACATGGATAAAAAAGAAAGGAGTTAAGGAAGTGAACGAGGTAAAAACAATGACTGCAGATGCTGGAAACCAGATTCTGGATTAGTGGTGCTGGAAGAGCACAGCAGTTCAGGCAGCATCCAAAGTGCAGCGAAATCAATGTTTCGTCCTAAAGCCTTTCATCAGGAATATGAAGAGCTTTTGCCTGAGACGTCGATTTCGCTGCACTTTGGATGCTGCCTGAACTGCTGTGCTCTTCCAGCACCACTAATCCAGAATCAAGAAAGTGAACGTTGATGCATCAAAAAGTGAGGCTGGGGAAAGAAGGAGGTGGCAAGGGAATTGGACAATCATTTTGCCTTCAGCAAAAGCAACAATTGGTGGAAGAACTCAGCAGGTCTGGCAGCATCTGTGGAAGGAAAGCAGAGTTAACAGTAGCTTGGAGAATGTGGTATGTAAATGCTGGTCTTCATTTTAGGGAGAAATGTTAGACCCAGAAATAGTCACAAATCAGGAAATGTCATGGAGAGAGGAATTAAAGATATTTGCAATGAAGATATTTGGAATTGTGGACTGAAAATCCCCAGGATCCAGATGGACGCCATCCTTTGGGTAAAATAGAAGTGAGGTAGTTGGCACATTGGCTCTTATTTACCAACATTCCATTGATTCAGACCCAGTTCCATTAGATTGGAATATGGATGGATGTGGAGAGGGTAGCATTTCCTCCTGGGGGAGAATTCAGAACTTGGGAGGTCATTGTTTCAAACTGAATCATTGACCCTTTAACATAGAGATAAGCAGTTTGTTTTTCTCTCAGTGGGATTGTTTGCCTTTGAAACTGTATTCCTCAAACTGTTGTCAAAACATAGAAACCTGGAATATAGCAACAGGAGTAGGCTATTCAGCCCTTCCATCCTGCTCTGCTATCCCATCCGATCATGGCAGATCATCCAACTCAGTCCCCATTCCCACTTTCTCCCATATACCCGAAGCACTCTAACACCTTCTTCAAAGTTTTGGAAGCAGTGTCTTGTAATATTTTTAAGCAGAGTTGAATAGATTCTTGATAAACAAGGGGTGGGTGTTCGGTTTATTGGGGGTTGAATGGGCATGGTGTTAAGGTTCCTGTTGAATGCTTTGATCCCATGGATTGGCAGAACAGACTCAAGGAGATGAATGGCCTACTCCTGCTCCTAACCCATCTGCTGCCTTCCCCTATGTGTGTATATAATGGGGAGAACCAGGGCTCTCTTCCAGGACCTGTGGCTCTCCTGATGAATATCAGTGACACAGATCTGAATGTACGAGACAAAGTTTCAACTTTTGTGGACGAGACGATTCTTTCAGAGGATTGTAAAGTGTTGATGGTGGGAGTGTTAACCGTCCAAAGGACAAAGGCAGAATGCATGGACACAAAAGTCAATGCTGAGAAGGGGGAATTAATCCATTTTGGCAGCAGGTGTGAGGAGATGCAATAAAAAGAAACGACTGCAATTCCAAGGTGTCAGAGAACTCCGGGGATCTGAGCACAAATCATTGAAGGTGGCATGGCATGTTGGGAAAGCAGTGAATAAAGTTTGCAGCATCTTGTGCTTTGACGTTAAGTGTGTAGGGAACAGAAAGCAAGGACTTTACAAGTAACTTGTATCAAAAACCACCTTAACTGCAGTATTGTGTCTCAATCAGGGCGAAACATCTCGGGAACAATGTGAAGTGATTTGAGAGTGTATAATGAGGTTTTTATGAGAATTGGTTCCTGGATAGATTGGAGAAGATGGAGCTATTTTCCTGGGAGCGGAGAAGTCTGGAAGGAGTTTTGATCAAGGTATTCCGAATTCAAGTGGGTTCAGGAAAAGGGGAGAATAGTTGCGAACATGGTCCCCTGTAGCAGAGGAATGGAAAACAAGACCTGCCTGATATCAGAAGAGAAGGAAACTCAGTTCCACACAAGAGAACATTATTTCTACACAGTAACTGGATAGGGTGTAGATGCTGCTGCCTACAGCGTGGGATGGGCTGATTTTACATCTTCAGAAATGAAATGGATGTTTAACACAAGTTTGTTTATCACAAATGCAGATCATTGAGAAAAGGTGGAAATAAGGGAGATGATGAGTTGCTGTTGGAGAGAGGGGATAAAGTAGCAATGGACCTTCTGCTGTGTCAACAGGAAAAGGCCCTTCAGCCCTTCAAGTCTGTGTTGGTCATAAACTGTCAGCTAACTGTTCTGATCCTATGTTCCACTACTTGGCCCATACACTTTAATACTTTGGCATTGCAAGTGTACGTCTCAATATGTCTTCAACATTATGAGAGCTCCTGCCTCTGACCCCCTTACAGATAGTGAGTTCCAGATTCCCTCCCCATCTTGGGTGAAAAGAAAATCTTTCCTCACATCCCTTCCCAAATCTCCTGCACCTCACCTTAAATCTTCACCCCAACCCACCCCCCTCCTCTCCCTTGATCATTGATCTCTCCAAGTCTATGATTTGCTGAAAATAGAATTCAGCTTGTTGAAGGTTTTTGTCTTGTCATCAAGTCCGTTCTCAAGAATACCAATTCAAGGGGAACACTAACAGTTATACTGCATGTTCTTGTGAAGACTACATGGTGGCTTTGCCCGAAATTGGCGATTCTTGCAAATGGTCCTGATGAGCGCAAGGTGAAAACCTTCAACAAACCATGACACTTTTCACCAATAAATGTAAACATTATCAAATAATGGAATAATGACGAGTGAGTTGCAAAATAAATGCAGAAACTCTGCCCAGCTGGAAAGTTGAAGTAAGAAACAGAAATCCCAGAGAAACCCAGTGGGACTTGGAAGAAGAGTCATCCTGGACTCAAATCAATAACTCTGTCTCAAACTATTTCCAACTCACACTTACTAGGAACCCCAACAGCTGTGAGGAGTGGGGAATAAGAAACATAGATGTTGTCAAAAAAATATTTGTACATGCTCACAAACCGTCCCAGTGGCTGGCCGTGCCGAGCTCAGTGCACCCACCAAGACAACTTTGGGTTCACGGTCGGACAGAAATTACAGCAGGAACTCCCTCAACAGGCAATTAAGCTGCTTGTGTATTACTGTAACGATAGAAATAGATTCGCAGAAAGTCTCAACGGACACGACTTGAAGTTAGCAAAAGCACCAATGTTTCCACATGACTAAGTTAATGAACTTACACTTACAGCTGTGCTCTTGGTGTTCCTTCATGTGTTTTAGCTGCAAACCAAACCAGCCACACTCAGTGATCAAACTCCATTTTAATTATTGTCTTTAAAAAATAAACCTGCTTTTTGGACATGTTCTGCTCCATTGCATGGTGGGTCTTGAACCTGAACATTCCAATGTATGACCACCGCCCTGAATCCCCTCGCTGGCAAAGTGGCTCATAGCCAGAAAGATCAGCCTCTCACCAGAAGCTTCGTCCTTTATGTTGGTGGGGGAGGGGAATGGAGAGACCTGGCTGAGTGTAACTGTACCTTCAGAGAAATCTTCCAAAAGGGGTCGATGTTAATTGTTTCCAGGGGCTGCTCTGTATTGGCAGCGTTCTAGGAGAAAGTGAGGACTGCTGATGCTGAAGATCCGAGTTGAGAGTGTGGTGCTGGAAAACCACAGCAGATCAGGCAGCATCCGAAGAGCAGGAGAAGCAACATTTCGGGCATAACCCCTGCTGTCTTTGCAGCATTCCCTCCTGTTCACCAGTGCTTTCACTCAATGACAGCAGCTGAACACTCTTTTAAGGGTGAAACAAGCAAACGCTTGGAGCACAGCAAGCTCGCTCGCACAACAATGTGTTATTTACTGAGAGAATGGGTTTCACTTTCTTCATCTGGAGAAATAGTTGTCTACTTCTGCAAGAGGTCTCTGTGTCTTTTCATCCAATCCCAGTACTTACCCCCAGCTCTCCCACCCCTCCCCATGCCAGTAACTTACACCAGCTCTCTTCTGCACTCCTAACTGTGAAACTTCCTGTCGGCCCCTATAAACTTCCACAGATCTGTAACCTCCTCCATCCCCTACACCCCTCCCTATCTCTGTAACCTCCCCAGCCCCTACAACCCTCCCTATCTCTGTAACCTCCCCAGCCCCTACAACCCTCCCTATCTCTGTAACCTCCCCAGCCCCTACAACCCTCCCTATCTCTGTCAGCCCCTCAGCCCCTACACCCCTCCCTATCTCTGTCAGCCCCCCAGCCCCTACACCACTCCCTATCTCTGTAACCTCCGCCATCCCCTACACCCCTCCCTACCTCTGTCAGCCCCTCAGCTCCTACACCCCTTCCTATCTCTGTCAGACCCGCAGCTTCTACACCCCTCCCTATCTCTGTCAGACCCTCAGCCCCTACACCCCTCCCTATCTCTGTAATCCCCTCCAACCCCTAACCCCACAGTCACAGCAGAATGGCCGTCTGTTTATTGTGACTATCCCTTTCCTTGTTTGGTTTCGACTGGGCAGATGGAGCCAGATTCCTGGAATCCCTTTCACTCACTCTCTCACTCTCTCCTTCTCCATCTTTTCCCTCCTATGTCCCTTCAAATACTATCATAGATTTTTTAAAAAGACCCACAGCACTTTGTTTAATTTAACGCTGGAGAGCCATAACAGCTGCTAAAGAGTCAATTTAAAGTGAACCGTGAGGCTGAGTTTAAACTGTCCTCTCACCTCTTATTCCATTGTTGGCTCCCTCATGTTCACATTCACTCCTCCCCTCTCCCTCTCTCTGTCTCTTTCACACACACACACACACTCCCTCTCTCTCACACACACTCCCCCTCTCACACTCCCTCTCTCACACACACACACTCCCTCTCTCACACTCCCCCCTCACACTCCCTCTCTCACACTCCCCCTCTCACACTCCCTCTCTCACACTCCCTCTCTCACACACACACTCCCCCTCTCACACTCCCTCTCTCACACACACACACTCCCTCTCTCACACTCCCTCACACACACACACACACACACACTCCCTCTCTCACACTCCCCCCTCACACTCCCTCTCTCACACTCCCTCTCTCACACACACACTCCCTCTCTCACACTCCCTCTCTCACACTCCCCATCTCACACTCCCCCTCTCACACTCCCCCTCTCACACACCCACTCCCTCTCTCACACTCCCTCTCTCACACTCCCTCTCTCACGCACACTCCCTCTCTCACACTCCCTCTCTCATACTCCCCCCTCACACTCCCTCTCTCACACTCCCTCTCTCACACACACACTCCTTCTCTCACACTCCCTCTCTCACACTCCCTCTCTCACACTCCCTCTCTCACACTCTGGAGCCATCATCAAGGGATGCGAGTGCGGTGCTGTTCTGCTTGAATTCCTGGTCCAGGAGAGAAGGGTTTCTGCAGAAAGTGGCCACAATCTGGTCAAAGATCTTTCTCCGAGTCTCCGGCACTGGGAAGAAGGTGAAGTCAAAGAAGCCGATCAACAGGAAGGCGAAGATAAGGAAAAAGATTGGAGCACAGAGCTCATGGCAATGGGAAAGAGGAAGAGAGAGACTTACATTGCAGTATCACCTGTCACCACCCGAGAAACTTCTTCCTTTCCTTTTCCTCTGAGGCATCAAGGTGCACAAGCTGCAACAACTTCGAGATCCCCACAGCCTTCTGGAACCTTCCTCCCCTCCCGTTCCCTCTGACTCCATTCCCGAGCCCAGCCCCACCTCCCTGTCATGTATTCACCATCCGTCCTGACCTTCCACTCCCTGAGGCTGAACGGCCTCTACCCTGTAAAGCTCTCTGTTTTATCCCAGTGATGGGCTCATCCTCACCCTGAGCAACTTTTCCTTTGACTCCTCTCACTTTCTTCAGGTCAGACGGGTTGCCAGGGGAACCCGCATTAGCCCCAGTTTCTTCTGCCGCTTTGTGGGTTATGTGGAACATTGCTTGTTCCGCTCCTGTTCCTGACCCTACCCATTATTCTGTCTCCGTTATATCGACGGGATCATCAGCACTGCTTCCCTCCCCCCGTCTGTGGGGCAACAGAAGTTTAGTGTTCCTTGGTTTTATTGAGGAGAGCTCATAAAGGCGGAGGGGCTGAAGCGTGTAGTTTAATAATGGAAGGGGAGTGGCAAGTTCTCCCAGTTCAGGTTATTTCTAGTTCGTTTTAGCTGGAGCAATCACAAGATGTGAGAGTCCAGGGGAGTTGCAAGCTTCAGGAAAGGATTCCTCTGTCTTTATCTGAAACCTCTCTCTGGGTGTGGTTCCCTTCAGCCTGGAAGAATCTGTGTTTGAATTTATCTTTTTGCCAAGGAGTATTTTATGGAATGAGACAGTCTCGGAACAGTTAATTAATAATAATTACTGTATCTGGTTGGATATAAGTTCTGAAGTCCATTTTCTTTTGCTCATGTTTCAACTGGAGTGTTTAAATAAATTCTGTTTAAAGCCGAGTGGTTTGAACAGCTGCATCACATCGATAACACACACTTCACGTCTTCCTTTAAAATAGGAAAAAGTTAGGGGCTAGGCTACATTTTCAGATATTTTGAGGGGCTCTGGCCTGGTCCATGACAGCTTAGGACTGGAAACATTTATTGATTTTGCTTCCAATTTCCACCAGACTCTTACCTTCACTTCATCCATCTCTGACTCCTCCCTTCCCTTCCTTGACATCTCTGTGTCCATTTTTGGGGATAGACTGGGCACCAATATACACTATAAACCCACCGCACAGCTGCCTGCACTATACATCCTCACATCCTGCTTCCTGTGAAGACTCCATCCCATTCTCCCTGTCCCTCCGTTTCCGTCACATTTGTTCCAAAAAGGCTGACTTCGACAAGGGAGTCTCCAAAGTGTCCACCTTCTTCCTGAGCAGAGGATTCCCTGGCACTGTTGTTGACAGGATTCTCAGACGGATCCCATCCATCTCCCACACTTCAGCCCTCATCCCCCTCTCCTCCCTCCCGCGCGAGTGAGAGGTTCCCCCTTGTCCTAACCGACCATCCCACCGCCCTCCACATCCAGAGGATCAGTAGCTGGCATTTCCACCCCCTCCAGCAAGATGTCACCACCAGACACGCAACCCCCTCCCCTCCCTTGTCAGCCTTCCACAGGGACCGTTCCCTCTGGGACACCCTGGGCTTCTCTTCCTTCACTACCAACACCCCACCCCACAGCCTCACCACGCCTTCCCCCACCTAAGGTGTAATACCTGTCCATTTACCTCCTTTCTCCTCAGTATCCAAGGCCCCAAACACACCTTCTAGGTGAAGTACTTCACTCAGTCTAGTCTACTGTATTCGCTGCTCACTGTGTGGTCTCCTGTATATTGGGGAAACAAAGCGTAGACTGGGTGCCTGCTTTGGAGAACACCGACGTTCTGCCCGACAAAAAGACGCTGAGCTTCCTCTTGCCTGCCATGTCACCACCCCACCCTGTTCGCTGGCCAACATCTCTGTCTCAGGCTTGCTGCAGTGCTCCAGCCAAGCTCTGAGCAAGCTGGAACAACAGCGCTTCATCTTCCGCCCAGGAACTCCACAGCTTTCTGGACTTGGTATTGAGTTCAACAACTTTAGGGCTTGAGCTCTCCCAAGTCCTTACCCTCACCCCTCCACGCCAGGCCGTGTTATCACATAGTCTACTAGTATACAGAACCCACTGTTACCAACTAACAGTCCCCATTAACAGCAATTCACCCTCCGAGCCAGAGCGTTATCCATTCCTTTGATGCGAATACCTCACTTACTCAACCCACCAACTTTGTTTGGATCATCAATATCCGCATGGTCACCGGCCACTTCATTTGTTTAGCCACGTTCTCAAATGAATTGAAAAACACTTCTACATCTGTCTCATAGAATTTACACAATGCTTGGACATATTTAAACAGATACCCATCTGGCCTTTGGCTACAATGGGCTTGCTCATGATCACTATCCGGCTCACGCAACCTCCCTTCTAACTCCACCCCCATCCTTTAAGTTGACTTGTCTCCCTAATTGCTAACTTCTGAGTTGAAATTCTCTCCCTTTTTTCTTTCCACTTCTATTATTTACAATTCACAATGTTGCATTTCCTTTTCATGTTCAAGCTGCATTTGAATTCGAGCCATTTCCAAAGATTTCAGTGACATTCCCAGCAATGTTAAATGTCGAGCTATTGCTGCAATTACATCCCCTTTTCTCACAGACCCTGTCAACCCCAACTCCAGCTTGTCTACAAACCCCAACTCCAACTTGTCTACAAACCCCAACTCCAACTTGTCTACAAACCCCAACTCCAGCTTGTCTACAAACCCCAACTCCAACATTGTCTACAAACCCCAACTCCAACTTGTCTACAAACCCCAACTCCAACTTGTCTACAAACCCCAACTCCAACTTGTTGGCCAGCTCCAACAGCTTTACTTTGCTCAGTTTATTGCAAATCCCCCAAATGTCACTTCGTCAAATCCCAAAAATAGGTTGAAACATCCAAAACAATAGACACTAACACCTACCACTTGCTGCCTTCAAGTCCAACAATCCTAAACCCAACTTGGAATGAGACATTGTGATCCTGACATTTGTTATGGACCAGACCAGACCAGACCCCCTGAAGATATTTAATGAAGGTCGCCTGGACCCCCACCTTTTTTAATTTTAAAGGTAGATGTGAAGTGCGTGTTCCAGATACAACGTGATTGGTCAAACGACCCGACGTTAAGTAAAACACAATAGATTTAAGCACTTCAGTTAAAATTCAAACAAAATAAAGAGGAATTTAGAACAACTCAACTATTGGAAAGTTTAACTGAATAATAAGTGGGGTACCTATTACTAATAAACAGTTCCAATATGGTAACATCCCATAAATACACCACTTGGCAAAACGGCCAATTCAGGAACAGATTCTTAAATGCAGTTCTTCAATCCTGGTGGAACAAAGCATCAAAAGAGATCCCAGAAAAAGTACCAGCTAGGAATCATTCAATGAAGCTCCCAACTCTTCTGGGACCCCAGATAGCTTCTGACTGCTCCAGCTAAAATACAAATGAAAAAGTCTGGTCTGTGAGAGCTGGCCACTCCCATTGAAGCTGCCTCCATTGTTCCAACATTTAAAAGTAACGGAACAGCCTCCTACCTTATTTACTGGAGCTGTCTCCAGTAGCCAGTTTGGCACCTCTGCCTTTACAACCTCTCTTCAAAAAAACACAGGACAAAATAACGGTTTGAAAGTAAAGTGACAGCATCGTCACGGGTTGAGATGAAGCGGGGTCCTTGGGAAATGTGCTGCATTCAGTCATAGAGTCATAGAGGTCTTTGGCCATCACATTTGTGCCAGTCAGAAATGACCACCTATCTATTCTAATCCGATTGTCCAGCACTTGGCCCATAGCCTTGTGTGCCTTGGCAACACATGTGCTTCTCAAAATAACTCTTCAATGTTGTGAGTGTGTCTGTCTCTACAGGCAGGAAGTTCCAGATTCCCACCACCATCTGGGGGAGGAGATTTTTGTTTTCTCACATCTCCTCTCAATGTGCTGCCCTTTAACTTAAATCGACACCGCACCCCCTCCCCTCCAGGCATTGCTCTCTCCATCAAGGGGAAATGTTCCTTCCTGTCGATGCTGTCTATGCTCCTGATGATTGGAAAATCTCATCCATGTCTCCTCTCAATCACCTCTGCTCCTGTGGAAGAGCACACCAGTCTGTTCGATCGTTTTTCATACCTCCGGGAAAGGTCTATGAACACCGCCAAAACCTGATGGCTATGTCTTGCCACTTCCCTCCTGAACACCTCCATTGAATCTGTATCCATTATAATCTGAGGCAGTGCACCCAGAGGCAAACAATTAGCTGCAGGATTGACCTTTTCCCATGTCTCCATTGCTTCTTTCACCAAATGTTTAAAATCTATGGAGATGTGTTTGTCATCTGTGGGAACATTATTTATTCATTACCAACTGTGTCTGGAACACCCATGTTTTGTGTACCCGCGTGACACCAGGTGACACCAAAATGGGAGGTGTAGTGGACAGCGAAGAAGGTCACCTCAGAGTACAATGGGATCTTGATCAGTTGGACCAATGGGCTGAGGAACAGCACATGGAGCTGAATTTAGATAAATGCAAGGTACTACAGGACATATATATATATTAATAAGGTCTTAGGGAGTGTTGCTAAACAAAGAGAGCTTGGCGTGCAGGTTCATACCTCTTTGAATGTAGAGTCACAGGTAGATAGGATAGTGAAGAAGGCGTTTGGTGTGCTTTCCTTGATTGGTCAGAATATTGAGTATGAGAGTTGGGAGGTCATGTTGCAGCTGTACAGGACATTGATTCGGCCGCTGGTGGAATATTGCGTGCAATTCTGATCTTGTGAAACTTGAAAGAATTCAGAAAAGATTTAAAAGGATGGTGCCAGGGTTGAAGGATTTGAGCTACATGGAGAGGCTGAACAGGAAGGGGCTGTTTTCCTGCAATTAACCCCTTTCCTTCAGAACATTACTGCTGAGTACAGGTCTTAATCGCTCAGTTGGCATGAGAGAGCAGATCATCAAGCAAGTGTTATCCCCTCTGACTGAGGGAGCTGATTGTTCACATTGTTTCTGTAACTCCTTCCCAGGGATGATCAAAGCAGATGTTGTTGTCACTGCTATTGTAACAGTTTCTCATGGTCCCATTTATTCCAAGAAACAGTCTATTCGAGGGTCATCACTGCTTCTCTACGTGTGTGACAAGTTATTCTTTTTGATTCGTTCAATGCATGAGCAGCTGTGAAAGTGGTGAATTTTACATTGGGACACATGACTTTCTGATTTTTTTTTGGCTGCACAGTTATCATTGCCTTTGACTGCAGTTTTTCCATTCTCTGACAAGCACCACATTTAGAATCCATCCAGATTGGAATGTTAATAGCGAATTTGTGAAAAAGTTTCAGTTTGATGCAAGAACATGGGATTCCCGTTAAGAATGAGTTTTAATATTGCACTTTAAATGAAGCAATAAAAAGCATTTCTTCATTATACCTGAGCAATAAATGAATTTATTTACTTCTTTCAAGTTAATGCGATTGCAATAACGATCCTGGTTCGGGGAAAGTGTGGTCTTTCCAAATGTGTCACTCATTACCTGGTGTTGGTGGCAACGGCGGATCTCCTGGTCATTATCTTCGATCTGATACTATTTCCCCCAGTCGGAGGAAATCCATGATTATGTTATTTATTATATCTGGCAATTTCATCATGTTATGGGTGGTGTTCATTGCTTATTCCATACTGAAACACTTTGATTACTTGGGATACCCAGTTCAGTGTGTGTGTGCGTGTTCAATGTTAGAAACAAAATGCAATAATATTTAGACGAGACCACCAAAGCTGGAAACAAGACAATTTATTATGAACTTGCAAGCAAGAGCTTCAATTGCATAAGCAAATGAAAGCAAATTAGAACTTAGGTTAGTGTACAGTTATACCCTTTGAGCTGAGTGAGGTCTTCTCTCCAGACTCCTAATTACCCAATCTCTCTTCCTATTTCCCCTCTACCCATCGATGCCCCACGCCCATTGCCCCTTTCTTTCCAAGTTGGTAATTTCCCCCTTGCCCGTGCTGTCATAAGGCTCAACTCTTATCTCCATGTTCCCCTTTGTAACTTCTTTCATTATCCATAGGTGCATTCCATTCTTGTACATATATCTTAACAATGTATCTTTTTCGTGCGTTGCTTATATGTTTCAGTAATCTTCGCTTTTTGCTGAAACTGTTGTTTTAAACATCATGGTAAAAGGAATGATTTTATTGAATAAATCTACATTAAAGCTCGTACTTAATGATCCATAATTATGCACTGAAAATTAGAGATAATCTTCCCTAAATACCTGCAGAGTTAATAGTTCTCTTGCTGTCCCCCTTTTCTGTATGCTTTTTCTATATCTGTAAAAACAACACTTTTCCCCATTCCTAACATCAAAGACTCTCCTCCTTGAAGGTGTCTGAGAGGAAGGGGACTGTCTTTGGACCAGCTGCGCCACTTAAAAAAAGAAAAGAAAAAAAGAAGAATTAGAAAGAAAAAGAAAGAAAAAAAATCAGAGAGCCCATTGCACACAGACAGAGACAGAGAGAGATACTCAAACACAGAGACACACACAGAGACACACACACACACACAGATAGTCAGAGACAGAGAGATACTCAAGCATAGATACACACACACAGATAGTCAGACAGAGACAGACAGTCTCACACATATAGACAGAGACAGAGAGATACTCAAACACAGAGACACACAGAGACACACACACAGACACACACACACACAAACACACACACAGATAGTCAGAGACAGAGAGATACTCAAGCATAGATACACACACACAGATAGTCAGACAGAGACATACAGTCTCACACATATAGACAGAGACAGAGAGATACTCAAACACAGAGACACACACACAGCTAGTCAGAGACAGAGACAGTCACACACACACACACACACACACACACAGATCGACACAGACAGACAGACTCACACACACACACACAGACAGAATCACACATAGACACAGAGACCCATCGAGTGTTGGTGATAGTCCTTTTGTTGGTGCATGTGTGTCACTAATTGTTCCTGTGTGTGCATGTGTTAGAGTGCCTCAGGTAGACCCCTCAATGTCATCAGGGAGGGCATTCCAGGATATTGACCCAATGACAGTGAAGGAACGGCAATATATTTCCATGTCAGGATGGTGAGGGGATTGGAGGGGATTATTGTCAGTCAGGCTTCAGTGTGAGTCAGTCAAGGATGAGTGAAGGGTCAGACAGATATCAGTGACAGCGAGGGTCACTCAAATGTCAGTCCGAGGTTAGTCAGGGGTCAGGCAGAGGTCACTGAGGATGAAATCATGGAGCAGTTGAGGATCGGTCAGGGGTTAGACTCTCGTTATATGGTAGCTCTGCATATAAATCGCCCAAGCCCCTCAATTGAATTCAAATCAATAACTTGCTCCTGGGTATCTGTTATTCTATATAGAAGCACTCAAATCCCCTCGATAAAATTCCAAACTGAAGCTGACTTCCATTGATAAGGGACTCTGTACATTATTCTGCATTTAAAAACCCACACTGAATACCCTTGATTAGATTCCAACGTGTAACTCACTCCCATGTACATGTGACTCTGTTTATAAAATACCCTAAAACCTTCAATTATATTCGACTTTGTGACTCACTCCCAGTTATCTGTTATTCTATGTATAAACCACCCCGGACACTTCGATATGATTCCAGTCTGCAACTTTACTGTCATGTTAAGATCATGTTCCTAACCCAATCACCTGATAAGAACATTCAATGTATCATTTGTCCTCCTATTTGTTGGCACTACCATCATGTTAACTTTCTGATGTTAACGTACAAGATCAGACAAAGCCCCTGGACAATAACATTTCAGAATTTCTCACCATTTTAAATACAAAAATTCTACTTTTTCTATTCTTCTTGTAAATCACATCCCACTACATTCTATTCCACCTGCCAACATTTTAAATATAATTCACAACACACAGACAGCAAAGTAAATGACATGATGGGATGTAGCAAACTCTGTTACACTCAGTACCTTCATGTTGCAATGTAATGATATCCAGACAGAAACCTGCCCTCCCTCAGGGACAAAACCTCCCTGGGTCTGGAAGTGTGGACTGGGCAGGGATTGAGGATTTTAATCTGTCACTGAGTGAGTTTGGAAATCTGTGCTGTACATGGACATTTCTCCACGTTATATTCCATCTGCCAATGACTTGCCCACTCAGTGAAGCTGCCATATCAGCTCACAGCCTCTTTGGTCATCCCCACATCTTTCTCTCTCCCCCAACGTGGGTCTTGTCAATGAACCTATAGACATCACATAGAAACAATAGACAATAGATGATAGAAGATAGGAGCAGGAGAAGGCCATTCGGCCCCTCAAGCATGCTCTGGCATGCAACATGATCAAGGCCGATGGTGGAGTTGAATTCCCTAATCCCATTCTCCACTCATGTCCCTTGTTTCATTTAGACACAAGAACGAAACCAACATCGTGTACGTGAGAGAGAGAGGGAGAGAGAAAGGGGGAGAGGGAGAGAGAAAGGGGGGAAAGAGAGATTGGGTGTGGGAAAGAACAATAGTGAGATGGTGTATGGGAGAGAGAGAGAGCGCGGGAGATGGAGTATGAGAGAGAGATGGCATATGTCTTTGTGTCTGTCTGTGTGTGAGGTGTGTCTTGGAGACAGTTTAAACTGAGTTTAACTCTGTCTCTGCTTGGGGAATACTTGTCCTTCAGATATTTGACTGCAACATCATAGAGAGCTCTCTCTGTGCTGCACCTGACACGGGGTCATTAATACGGACAGTGGAAAGAGACCTTTACTTTGTCCCTCCCTCCATTGAACAGGACACATGATCAGAATGTGCCGATGATGCACAAATTGCCAATGGAGTAAACAGGGAAGAGCAGGCGACGTCAGGATGATACAAGCAGACACTGTTTACTGTCGTTGGGAAGGTGTCTGAGGATGAAAGTAGTCCACATGATTGCTGATGTCATCTCAGTAAAACACTCACAGACAAACTTCCTTACCGCCAATTAATATGATTTACAGAATTCCAGTGAAGTAGGACTGTGAGGGCTGAGGGCTTTCTGTTTGTCATAAAGAGCAAAATAGTCACCCAATGTCCTTGTGGGAAGGGGCCTGGCCTGGAAAGTAACTGAGTGATGGACATTTATAATGGATATTTCATGTCTTCAGTGTCACCTCAAACTGGGTTACAGGGAATGGAGCAGTTTTGTAATGTCCTCAGTGTGAATGACGGAATGGGGAAGCTCATTTCAGAGACAGGGCGAGAGAGTTACAGACACAGATACAGAGTCAGAGACAGGCAGAGGGAGGATGGGAGTGTCCTGGAGATGTTTCAGAGCTGACTCTGAGACAGACACGAGCTGTACAGCAGAAGATGGGAGGGAATCATTCTCTGTTACCTACAGTGCACTGGACACTGGACACAGTCTCTCTGAATGTCTGAGATGATGGGATCCTGTGTTCTGTTTGCTGAGAACACAAAGAGATGTGGGACAGTAAGATGCAAGGAGGGGACAGAAAGACTGGGAAGGGGGTTGAAAGGTTCAGTGAGTGAGGCAGTCAGACATAATCTGTGCAATATCACACAGAGAAATGGGAGGCTTTGTTACTTCATTTTAATCTTGAAACTGATTTCAGAGTATTGTTAGAGTTTTGGACGTTGATTCTAATCCTAGACCCAGAAGCAGCAAGAAGCCTTTCTCATTCTCCATCCCAGCAGTTTCCAATATTGTCTCAAAAACTTTCATTCCTTCTGATCCTTCTAAATCCCAGGGAGACAACCCTGGGTTTGGGTCATTTCTCACCCTTCCCAGTGACCCCTTTCTGTCCAGCTATCATTCTGGTGAATCTATACAGCACTCAGATACACATGCACTCCCCAAGTCCCCACTCTTTCCAGCCTCTCCCTGATAATAAAGTCAATGTCAGCGCTGAGCTCACATGAAATGGCTGCCATCAACATACCTAAGATGGTTGACATCTTCGAAATCTTTCGTCCTGGTATTGTGGATTAAAACAGTCCCCTCACAGTTTGTCCGTGATCATCTCTCAGCCTCCTGCAGATGGAATACAGTGAGATGGGCAGTGATGGTCTTTGAATCTCAGACTGAGGAGGGACCATCCAGACTAAAAGGTACGATGCTTGTCTGGGGGCAGGAACAGAGAAGGATTCAGTTATGGATCAGGAAATCTGCCAGCACAAGAGAAGGGAACATGTCTCAAAAACTCTTCTACAGTTGGGTGAGATCATCACATTGGCTTTCTGCGACTTGTGTACAAGGATCTGGAGAATATTGTTGAATGTTTCATAAGTCCTGGTTTAAAGACAAATTTCATCCAATAATGCAAGGCCCTGGTGGGAACACACACACACACACACACACACACACACACACACACACACACACACACACACACATATATACACAAACACACACACACAAACATACACACACACACACAAACATGCACACACACAAACATACAAAAACACACACACAACACCAACACAAACACATACACACACACATGCACACACGAATACACACACACACACACACTCACCACACAGTTTACACAGAGACACAGAATGACCAAATAT
This sequence comes from Hemiscyllium ocellatum, assembly GCF_020745735.1. Classification (NCBI taxonomy): domain Eukaryota; kingdom Metazoa; phylum Chordata; class Chondrichthyes; order Orectolobiformes; family Hemiscylliidae; genus Hemiscyllium; species Hemiscyllium ocellatum. Next base: position 102,033 of record NW_026869220.1, on the reverse strand, counting down.
ATTGGGTTTTCCAAATATGAAAGCTCTATTAAAGAATCCCTGAATGTCAGATGAACACAGGACATTCACACACCTGGGTCAGGCTCAAGACTCACCTCCCTCCGACACTGAGAGGCTCCTGTATCACACTCCGGATTGGAATTAGTCGCGGTATTTTGGAGCAGGACACGGCACATGAGATTAGGACGAGTGTCCGGCTGGATGTTCAGAGCCAGCAATCTAACAGTGAATCAGAACAGAACAGAACGTCAAACAAAGAAATTGGTGTTGAATATGTGGAGTTCTTCCATTTTTGTTTTGTGTGTGTGTAAGATGGGGAGAGGCGGGCCCAAGTTTCAACCAGCATCTCTCATCAGATTATACCTGCCGTTAAATGTTTTGATTGTGATCTCATCGAGGGAGCTTTACTCTGTATCAAACTCAATGCTTTACCTAACCAGGGAGGGAATGATGGGGACAGGGTAGAAGGAGATTTATTCTGTTTGTAACTCCTTCCCTGGAAGTGTTTGATGGGGATACACTAAAGGGAGCTTTACTGCTGAATGGTGGCAGGGTGGCTCAGTGTTTGGCACTGCTGCCTCTCAGCACCAGGGACCCGGGTTCGATTCCAACCTCTGGCGACTGTCTGTGTGGAGTTTGCACATTCTCCCTGTGTCTGCGTGGGTTTCCTCCCGGTGGTCCGGTTTCCTCCTACACTCCAAAGATGGGCAGGTCAGAGTGAAATGGTCATGCTAAATTGCCCACAGTGTTGAGGGATGTTTAGATTCGGTGCATAAGTCAGGGATAATTCCAGATAATAGGGTAGGGGGATGGGTCAGGGTGGGTTACTCTTCGGAGGGTCAGTGTGGACTTGTAGGGCTGGAGGGCCTGTTTCAACACTGTAGGGATTCTTGGAGTCTACCTATACCACACACAGTCCCTGTCCTGAGAGTGTTGATGGGAACAGTGTGTCAGATTTAACCTGAACAACTGATCCATTATCCACTGCTGTTTGTGGAAGAGAATTCCACACCTCTCCCACTCTTTGTGTGTCAAAGTGCTTCCTAACATCCCTCCTGAACGCTCTGGGCCCACATTCTCAGACTCTGTTCCATCTCCTTCTAGAATCTCCAACCAGTGGGAATCGATGATCTTGATTGACCCTGTCTGGTACTGTTCATATCTTGAAGATATTGATCAGATCATCCCTTAACCTTCTCAGTGTGACAGGAAACTGGCCTCAATCTCTCCTCAGAATGTAATCCCAAGGCCCAAGATCGTTCTTGTAACCCTCCATTCTGCTCCCTCTATGTACTCCAACCTGATAACCACATGATTGCACTGAACCCCATCGAACACAGTTTGCCCATTCACCCAGTCCAGCAATCTCCCTGTGTAATTGATGGGACTATCTGGGTGGATCAAGATCTCCCACATACAAACCCCTTTGTACCTAACCCCATGTTTTTGATAAAGTCCCACATAGGAGGTTCGTGAGCAAAATTAGGGCGCATGGTATTGGGGGCAAAGTACTAACTTGGATTGAAAGCTGATAGGAAACAAAGAGTCGTGATAAATGGCTCCATTTCGGAATGGCAGGCAGTGACCAGTGGGGTACCGCAGGGATCAGTGCTAGGACCGCAGCTTTTTACAATATATGTTAATGATATAGAAGATGGTATTCGTAATAACATTAGCAAATTCGCTGATGATACGAAGCTGGGTGGCAGGGTGAAATGTGATGAGGATGTTAGGAGATTACAGGGTGACCAGGACAAGTTAGGTGAGTGCTGAAAATGTGTTGCTGGAAAAGCGCAGCAGGTCAGGCAGCATCCAAGGAACAGGAGATTCTTCGTTTCGGGCATCAGCCCAAATCGTCAATTCTCCTGCTCCTTGGATGCCTCCTGACCTGCTGCGCTTTTCCAGCAACACATTTTCAGCTCTGATTTCCACCATCTGCAGACCTCACTTTCTCCTCGAAGTTAGGTGAGTGGTGAGATGCATGGCAGATTCAGGTTAATGTGGATAAATGTATGGTTATCCACTTTGGTGGCAAGAACAGGAAGGCAGATTACTACCTAAATGGAATCAATTTAGGTAAAGGGACAGTATACAGAGATCTGGGTGTTCTTGTACACCAGTCAATGAAGGTAAGCATACAGGTACAGCAGGTAGTGAAGAAGGTTAATAGCATGCTGGCCTCCATAACAAGAGGGATTGAATATAGAAGCAAAGAGGTTCTTCTGCAGCTGTCCAGGGCCCTGGTGAGACCACACCTGGAGTACTGTGTGCAGTTCTGGTCTCCAAATTTGAGGAAAGACATTCTGGTTATTGAGGGAGTGCAGCGTCGGTTCACGAGGTCAATTTCTGGAATGGCGGGATTACCTTACACTGAAAGACGGAGCAACTGGGCTTGTATACCCATGCGTTTAGAAGACTGAGAGGGGATCTGATTGAGACATACAAGATGATTAAAAGATTGGACACTCTGGATGCAGGAAACATGTTTCTGCTGATGGGTGAGTGCCGAAACAGAGGACACAGCTTAAAAATACGGAGTAGACCATTTAGGACAGAGATGAGGAGGAACTTCTTCACCCAGAGAGTGGTGGCTGTGTGGAATGCTCTGCCCCAGAGGGCAGTGGAGGCCCAGTCTCTGGATTCATTAAAGAAAGAGTTGGAGAGAGCTCTCAAGGATAGTGGAATCAAGGGTTATGGAGATAAGGCAGGAACAAGATACTGATTAAGAATGATCAGCCATGATCATATTGTTTGGTGGTGCAGGCTCGAAGGGCAGAATGGCCTACTCCTGACCTATTGTCTATTGTTTAATGTTGTCCCTGTCCTGGGAGTATTTGATGGGACAGTGGAGAGGGAGATTTACCCTGCATCTAACCCCTTGTGTCCCCTGTCCTGGGAGTGATTGATGGAGACGCTGCAGAGCAAACTATACTCTGTGTCTAAACCTGTGCTATTCCTGTCCTGGGAGTGTTTGATAGGACAGTGTCGAGTGAGATTTACTCTGTAGCTAACCCTGTGCTGTAACCGAGCGAGGAATGTTTGATGGGTCAGTCGAGAGGGAGATATACTCTGTATCTGACACCATGCTGCCCCTGACCTGGGCGTGTTTGATGGGGGAGCAGTGTAGATGGTGCTTTACTCTGTACCTAACCCCGTGCTGTCCCTGTTCTGGGAGTGTTAGATGGGGGAACAGTGTCGAGGAATCTTTGCTCTATGTCTAATCTCAGTGCTGTCGCTGCCTGGGAGTGTTTGAATGCACGGTGTAGAGGGAATTTTACTCTGTATCTAACTCTATTGTACCCCAACTCTGGGAGATTCAGATGGAGAAAGTGTGGAGTGACACATACTCTCTATCTAACCCAGTCATGGAGCTGCTCTGAGTGTGTTTGTTGAGGACAGGATGAGGGAAGTGGGTGACTTCATCAATATCTAACCCCACGCTGAATGTGGGCAGGAAATATTTCAGGTAGTGGGAGCTTTACTCTGTATCTAACACCACTCTCTACGTTGGCCTGGAGATTTAGATGGGGATGGTTTCGATGTGGGGAGTCTGGTGAAATGGCAGTAGAACTGAAATAATGGGAGATGTGAAGGGATGCTTGTTGGATAATAGACTAAAGACAAGATAAACTAACCAGTCAAATGTTACATTGGGAGAGGAACAGAGAAAGCTGCTGGGTCATTTCTGTTCTGTTACATCTCTCCAAGTTTCAGATTGGGGCTGAATTCCTGTCACAGTGAGGAATGTCTCAAAAAGCTGTTTTCTGTGCTGCATTAATGCATCATCAAAATGTGAATTCCCTTTGCAGAAAATAGAGACAGCTCATTGAAGGTGTGCGCGCTTGGGAGAGAAAGAAAGCATGAGCATGAAAGTGTGTGTGAGAGAGACAAAGGGTGTACGCAAGTGAGAAAGAGAGTGTGAGCACATGTGAAAGATAAAGAGTGTGTGAGAGTAAGAAAGATAATGTGTGAGACAGAGTGTGAACGTGTGTAAAGCTGTGAACGTGCACAAGAGAAAGAGTGTGAACGTGTGCGAGAAAAAGAGTGTGCACGCGTGTGAAAATGTGCACGCATGTTCAAGGGAAAGAGTGTGTGTGTGCGAGAGAAAGTGTGTATGAGAGAGAACAAGAGTGCACACAAGTGAGAAAGAGTGTGTGCGCTTTGAGATGGCGTGCACATGTGAGAGACAAAGAGTGTCTGCAAGTGAGAAAGAGAATGTGCATGTGCGAGGGAAAGAATGTAGGGTGAGAGAGAGAGAGTGTGTGCAATTGGGAGAGAAAGGGTGTGCACGTATTCGAGAGAATGAGAGTGTATGTGTGCGAGAGCGTGGGAATGTATGTGTGAGAGTATATGTGAGACAACGTGTGTGCGAGTGAATATGTCAGTGTGTGAGTGTGAGCATGTGTGAGCAAGAGTGTGTGAGAGTAAGTGTGTCAGTGTGAGAGACAGTGAGTCTGTGTATGTCTGTGTGTCAGTGAGTGTGTGCATATGAGAGACAGTGAGTGTGTGTGAGAGAGTGTATGTGTGATTGTCATAGTGTATGAGAAATTGTTTGAGTCTGCATTTGTCTGTAAGAGTGGGAGTCTTGGATTGTGAGTGCCTGTGTGTGTAAGTGTGCACATCAGTGTGGATATCTGGTGGGACATGTGTGTGTGTGAGAGAGACAGAGTGTGTGTCAAGGCCTGAATGTAGTGTGCCAGGCTGTGTGTGTGTACACGTGTGAGAGTGTGGGTGAATGAGAGTGAGGGACGGTGTATGGTTTGTGGATCATTACTGGGACAGGGACATAAGACGTGGTTTACACACAGTCACATTATGGAGTGACAACATTGACACTGAAACTGTGCACTCAGATGGACAGACACACACATACACACACGCACACCCAGACATTTCAGTGATGTTACATGGACTCAGACCATCACTGACACTTCCCCCTTGACCAAACTTGCATATGGTCCCCCTATCTTCCCAGTAGTGTGTGTGTGTGTGTGTGTGTGTGTGTGTTGGGGAGGGAGGGGTGTAGCAGAGAGGGGGAAATGTGGGTGTTGAGCGGCTGGCATGTGATTGATGTTTGAAATTCCCAAACTCTGCCGATATATTAGAGAAAAGGAAAGGAAATAAAAGATTGAAGGTCAAGTTGGAAATGGCTGCATGTAAGCAGATCAGGGAGAGACAGACAGGGACAGAGAGAGAGAGAGAGACAGAGAGAGAGAGAAAGAGAGAGAGAAACAAACAGGCAGACAGGGATAGAGACAGTGAGTTAGAGTTCGGAAACTACAGGTACAGCAGGAAAGTTCCGAGGGATCCTCAGCAAATATCCCCCTCTCTTCCCAGACCTGTGTGTGTCAGGGGGTCTAAAGGCTGGCTCTTAGACGCTAGGTTGGTAGCAATGTTAGACATTTTCAAACTGCACTGGCACAACTAACAAGGCTTCAAACAGAGTTGAACAAACCAGGAACAGTAACACTTTACTGTCCCAGAATTAACATCTCAGTGGGCAGCAAGATCAAACAAGGCTCCTGTCCTGGGAATTAACATCTCAATGACACAGAGAGCACCCCAGGGAGCAGACTGACAGACGTTACAATGTGTCAGTGATTGCAGGGGTGGAGTCCACAAACCACTCAGTGAAGATTTTTTTATTTCAAAAATATACTTTATTCATAAAATAATTTGATGGTCTGTACAGTTGGTCATGCCATACATATGTAAACATTTACATACGGAGATCAGAATTTATCATTTTTATACAGGTCTGTACATTTTTCAACCATATGCCCATATATTGAGCTGAGGCATCAGCAGAGCCCAAATGACTGCATGGGCCCCCTGTTCTTCTTTAGACAGGCAGATGTTATACAGTGATCTTTCCCCACCGCGCCTTGGTGGCAGCTGCCCCAAGCTTCAGCGTGTCCCTCAACACGTAGTCCTGGACCTTGGAATGCGCCAGTCTGTAACACTCAGTCGGGGTCAACTCGTTCAGCTGGAAGATCAACAGGTTTCGGACCACCCAGAGAGCGTCCTTCACCGTGTTGATGATCCTCCAGGCAGAGTTGATGTTCGTCTCGGTGTGCGTCCCGGGGAACAGGCCGTACAGCACGGAGTCTCGCGTCACGGCGCTGCTCGGGACGAACCTCGACAAACGCCACTGCATTCCTCTCCAGACTTCCTCTGCATAGGCACATTCCAGAAGGAGGTGTGTGACAGTCTCGTCCCCCCCGCAGCCGCTTCAAGGGCAGCGTGCGGTGCGGCTGAGAGTCCAGGCGAGCATAAAGGATCTCACAGACAGAGCCCTTCTCACCACCAGCCAAGCCATGTCTTGGTGCTTGTTGGAAAGTTCTGGCGATGAGGCATTCTGCCAAATGGCTTTAACAGTCTGCTCAGGGAACCACTCAATAGGATCCACCCTCTCCTTTTCCCGAAGGGTCTCGAGGACACCACGTGCTGACCACTTCCTGATGGACTTGCGGTCGAAGGTGTTTTTCTTCATAAACTTCTCCACGAAGGAAGATAAATGTGGACAAAAATTATTTAGATTTATTCTTCAAATGAGCTGTTTTCTCTGTCGCTGTTGAGAACAAGCAGCTCTCCCTGTTTGGTGCATGTGTTTGTTTTGGTTAATTGCTGTCTTCTGATTTGTTTGTATTTTGATGTTGTTGTGATAGTCTGCAATGTACTGGGGATGAGTTATGGGGGGGTGCAGGGGCCGCTTTTAAAACTGGGATCTTGCTGTGTAATTCTGCATCAAAGTGCTCTCGCTCACCGCCCCGACCTCCCCAATTATCTTTTCTCCCTTTTATCCCAAAGAACCTTTGTTGGGAAAGCTGGAAAATGAAGATCCAAAATGCATGGGACCAGAGCAACCTCCAGAGGGGAGCACGGGCCAGAGGCCTGAGGCCTGGTTGCCAGGCTGCAGCCTGTGGGGCTTAGGTGAGAGGTGGCCTGTTTATAACCCTGAGGTTTATTCTCCACTGCGGGGGTTGGGGGGAGTGTGGAGGCCTGGTTTGTAGGGCCCTCTGGTTAATTGGGTCCTGTCAGATTGTGGCCCTGTCATTTTTAAAATGGGTTTGAAGCCTGGGTTTAAAGTAACCAGGGTTTTGGGATTGTGACACAAACAGGTTAACCTCCAGGATCTGTGAGGCAGGACTCGCGAGGAGGGAAATAATACCCAAAATATCTGACCCTCTGTAAAGTCTTGTCACAATGTCAGAGGAATGTGTGTCATAGAGAGGGCAGGATGATAAATGAGCCGTCGTTATTTAAAGTGGAGGGGAATAAAGATTACAGTGTACAGGATTAAATTAGAGAGAAACACACAAAGAGAGATCTCAGAGATGGAGAGAGAGGGGACAGAGAGAGCGAGTGAGAGGGAACAGAGAGATCTCAGAGATGGAGAGTAAGCTAGGAGGAACAGAGAGAGAGAGAAGGAACACGGGGTGGGGAGTAACAGATAGAGGTATCAGAGATGGAGAGAGACTGAGGGTTACAGAGAGGGACGAACAGAGGGACAAGTGTTTGGAATTTGTTGAACAGTTGGGTTGGTTCCTCTGTTGTCTTGGTGACAGAATCAAACCCTTAACCAATGCCAGTGACACACATGATCTGTCTGATATCACACTGCTGCAGTGGGATCTTGCTGTGTGTATTTCTAGCCTCTGGTTAACTGGCCTATTGTGATTACTTTGTGTTTCGATGTTGCCGTGATGTGATGCAATGCATTAATGATGCAATAATTAAACTGACCCAGTATCACAGTAAAGTGGGAGATTGTGGAAGGCCAAAGAGCAGTGGGATCTTGCTGTGCTTTTAGTACCACTGTTGGATTTTATTTCAAATCAATTTTTATTTGTCTCTGTCAGTTCCCAGAGGAGGAGATTGGATCCGGGAGCTGAACCTCAGGACGATGCAGAGACTGAGAGTATCGAATCATTTCTGCCGCCTGGAATCGTCAGACAAGACCCAGAAACATTCAGAGAGAGAGAGAGAGAACAATCAGAAACTGGCCTGTCTCCTTGTTCATTTACACACACACACACACACAGGCATTAGAATTGTGGGGTTCAGGCCGTCTCTGTAGGATATTTATCACAAGGGGCAAGTTCTGGGCTGGGGACAAAGGGGCAGAAAGATGGAGAGGGAGCTGCTGCACAGTCTGATCCCACAGATGTCACTGCCTCCCTCTCGCTGTCCAGCTCCCACCTCTCCCTTTGTGTCCACAGCTCACTCTCTCTGTCTCTGTCTGTCTCACATCTTTCCTTCAATCCCCATCCTTCCCATCTCCTCCCTGTTCACATTCCCCTGTAGATTCCCTTCCTACAACACTCTGGTTCCTCCCTCTTTCCTGGAACTGTTGAATTGTTCAATCTCCAACCTCCCTGCTAACCTCTCCCCACACCCCTCTCTGTGTCAGCCCTGCGGGATCTTGTTGTTCCTGCCTGAGGATCATTCTATCTGCTTCATACCATCAACCCCCCTCTCTTTCACTAGCTGTCTGTTGTATCTCTCTCCTGTGGCTGCTCTTCCCTCATTCTCTCCCTCTCTCTGGCTGTCTCTCTCTCTCTGTCTGTCTCTGTCTCTCTCTGTCCTGTCTACCCCTCCCTAAGTGTTTTGTTCTCTCTGTCCTGTTCTCTCCCTGGGTTTTACACGCTCTCCTGTCTGTCCTCTGTTTCTCTCCCTGAGAGTTTCATTCCCTGGGATCTTTCTCTGTCCTTTGTTCTCTCTGCCTGGGTGTTTCTCTCTCTCTTTCCCTGGTTTCACACTGTACCTCTCTCTCTCTCTCCCCATCTCTGTCCTTCTGTCTCTCCCTGGGATCTTTCTCTGTCCTTGGCTCGTTCTGTGTCCCTCCCTCAGTCTCTGTCCCTCATCTCACTCGCTTTCTCTACTCCCTTTCTCTCTGTCCCTCATCTCATTCGCTTTCTCTCCCCTTCCCTATCTGTCCCTCCCTCCCTCTGTCCTGCTGTTCCTGTCCCAGGGTAGATTTGAACTCAGTAGCACTTGGTGCTGCACATGCTGTTATCACAGTGGGATCTTGCTGTTCCCTGTGTCTCCCATTGCTGTCCCAATGGTGAGTGGGGGTGGGGGTGGGGGAGAGAAAGCCCCTTTCTCACTGAGGATGGTGAAGGGGGAGCATGGGATCTTGCTGTGCATGAAAAAGCACACAGCTTAAAGGCCAGTCAGTCAGTGTGCATCCTCCCCGTGCCCCACCCCCTCCAGCCCAGGGGCGAGGGCCCAGTGAAGGGGGAGGGGAGGGGAGACGGTTATTGTACACGATGGAGACACAGAGGGGGCTTTTATATCCAGTGGGGGGATGCAGGTAGGAATGGCAGTGGGGGCAGTATGGAGAAAGGGCAATTAGACCAGGACAAGGTGGTGGGGGCAAAATGTTTGGGGGAAAGTGCAAGAGTTGGGTGGGGGTAATAACTCTGGGGATGGGCAAAAATGCCAGGGCAGAAAACCGGGGGGTGGGGTCGGTGGGGGAGGAAGTTGCTCAATTGGGGCAGTTTCAAAAACCTGGGGAGGAACAAAAAAAATGGAGCGGGACAAAATGAGAGAAAATATATTCCCCCCACCCCCCATTTTTGACTCCCCCCAGCTCTGGGCACAATTGGCAGGGGGCAAAATTGTTGGCGACGGGATTGTGAAGGGCAAAAGTGAGAGACGTAAAATAGTGGGCACTGCAAGATGGGGGCATAAAATATGAGGGGGTAAAGTCAGGGCCGGGGGAGTTGTTATTGCTGGAATTAATTTGGACAGGGAACAGGGCCTGCAGTTTACAGACAATGGAATGGACAGGGACAGGAGCAAATTGTCCCGATAGAAAAAAATCCTGCTCTTGTGCAGTGGCAGAGGGAGGCCAACAGGGGGTGGCATTGTATCACTTTGAACACAATGGGGTCAGACACAGACACAGTGAGAGTCAGAGAGGCTGGGGTGAGCTGAAAGTGGGGATAAAAGGATCCTTCTCAGGATGTAATTACACATTGGCATTTCCGAGGTGGGGCCGTGATGCTATGATAACCAACATCGGGAAGCAATGGTGGTGGAAGGGCATGGGCAGAGATTTCACTCGATTCTGTCACCGCTGTGTGACGTGTGCCCAGTACAACCCAGGCTGGCCCATTAAAATTAGAATGGGGCCCCAACCACGCCCAAAGGGACTCTGGGGGCAGTTACAGATGGATTTTATGGGACCTCTTCCCCAATCCCATGGGAAGACGGATTACCTTGTGATTATTGACCAATTTACCAGGTGGGTCGGGGCCTACCCTACCCAGAACTGATCAGCTAACGCTGTGGCAAGGGTTGGAGCTGAGGAGGGGATGCCCAGGTGGGGGAGTTGGGTGCTGTCGCAGATTGACTCCGACCGGGGAGCCATTTCACTGTAAGAGTTGTAAAAACCACATGTCAGCTGATGGGCATTAAACTGAAATTTCACTCACCCGACCATCCACAAAGTTCAGGCATGGTGGAGTGAATGAACAGAACTCTTAAACCCTCCCTTGCTAAGGCCATGCAGGTCTCTGACAAACTCCAGTCCACCACAAGCCGTTCGAATAATTTAACTCCTTACGAGTTGATGACAGGTCGGGCAATGTAACTGCCCGATTCCATCATCATGGGAGGGTTCCGATGCTGGCCCTCGCTGCGATAGAATACATCGCTATGTGCTCGAACTGAGCACCCAGCTGAAGGAGATGTGGAAAACAGTTCGGGACAAACAGGAAGGTGAGGGAGGGATGAACAGAGGCAATTAGAGGATTGTGCGGAGGTCCCATCGGTGGGTAGGAAGGTTATGGTTAAGACTCTCCCCGTTAAACCAGGCTTCGCCCCTCAGTAGAATGGTCCCTCTGAGGTTATCATTAGCGGTGACACACCCACCTGTATTGACATGTGAGGGAAGGGGGAGTCTGGAAACACTGGTCACAACTGAAGAAATATCCAGACACTGGTTGATCACCCTCTGCTTTCTTTTCAGACTGACTCCTCTCGAGACCTGATAACGATGTCCGTGTGTGTGCGGTTGTTGTTAACGGTCCGAGAGCGTAGGCTGTTGTGTGCGGGCGGTACAGCCTTTGGACCATTGTATAACTCCGTTCGGGAAGCTCCGGGATGTTCCTGTTTATTGTTGCCTTCACCCTTTGCCTGGTAGCCATGGGGGGCAGCACCAAAGGAATTGTGCCACCCTCAGTCCTGCTCCCCGGAGTAGGCGCGGGGTTCCATGTTAATACATACCTAACCATGTTCTATCAGCACACACAGCAAAATAACATCTCGAAATGCTGGGTGTGTACTCGAATCCCTGCACTCTCTATTGGGGGGATTCCCTTGAGTCCCATTCCGTTTAATAAATCCAAAACGGCGGAATGGTGATTGGACCAGAACAGATCCTCACATTTATCCATTTGGGGGATGGGCGGGGGTTCGGTCGGACAGAGAATCTCCCCGGTCATTCATGTGAGGCCCTGAGCAGACCATTTCTGCTGCCAATGATGAGGTCACCTGGGAGACCACGGGTTATAACATGCAAAACTATAAAGGTTGGTTCCGGCCTCACTACATCCTTTAACATACACCCCTCTGGCTCTGACCCTCACAAACACCGCGGGTGAAGGAACGCCCACGGGGGCGATTTGTTTTAATTCCACATCAGGGTGGAATGCCGGAACCAACAAATGTTCCCGTTCCCTGCTACTTACCCTGCCCGCCCGCCAATTGTTTCTTTCTGGAATATTCTGAGCCTTGAGGTTGTCAACATGACGACAGGGAAAACGTACAAAACCATTTGGACTTCAATTCCGAATGATTACCTGAGGCCTTACAATGAGAATTACTCTGACCGTGCTGTCAAGGCCTACCCTTGGCTCCCTCCATATTGGTCTGGATCTTGCTCCCTTGCCGATGTGCTACCTTTTGTTCACCATTACAGTTCCCTCCACGTTCATCCCAAACTGCATCCACCTAAATCCAAACGGTCCATCACTGAGACCGAGCGATTCTGTATGTTCGCCTTCCCCGCCTATGGGAGTGCTAAGGCTGCTAGGGAACTGATCAATATGGCCTCCACCTTGGAAAGGCTGGCTAATGAGACTCCCGATGGCTTTGCAGCGATAAGCATGGCCATCTCCGAGGTGTCGGCTGAGGTCATTGCCACCCGTACTGTTGTGTTGTTGTGCGAGTGGAACTGAAAATGTTGCTGATTATAATATGCAGCAGGAAGGGAAACAGTTTCATGATTATAATCCTACCCCACTGATTATTACTGGATGGTGGCAGTCTGTTCATCATGCTCCTGCATGTCTCGGACCACAAGGGGGGAACTGAAAACAGGAACGAACTAAACAAGAAATACTTACAGAACACAATGGTGATCTCTGTGTGTGCATGTACAGAACACAAGAAACCATCTTTCGCGGTCTTTTGTTGTACGTGCCATCCAGACTATAAAAACTGCTGTCCCTGATGTTCAAGGAGGGACGGCCTGGTCAAGTTCCACGGTTAGGGACACAATCACGCTGCCCCTCCCAATAGGTTTGGATTTAATAAATTTGATTTACTTACTTCTAAATGTGAATTTTCTTAATTTTGGTACAACACGACCCAATCAATTAACACCCTTGCAAAATGTTCCCCAAATGCGGGAATTGATATTAAAGTTGCTGACTTTATCACTGCCTGAAAGTTTCCAATTTCCTGACACATATGAAATGTCCTCCAAAATTCGACTACATCTTTATACAGTTCAGGCCAATAAAAATGTTCTTGGATTTTGGCATGAGTTCTCCTAACTCCCAAATAACCTCCTGCTGCTAATTTATATCCACAACATTTCCTTTCCACATCCCACCGGGAATACAACTTGATAACCTGCGGCCCATTTCCCATCCGCCTGAATGTGTGATGGTCTCCATTTCCTCAGGAAGGTCTCATTTATAAGATAGTAACATTCTGGGGTCTCTACAGATTCTGTGTTCTATATTCGATATTCTAATCGCTGGCTAATGAAGACTAGCATCCCGTACGCCTTCTTCACCAACCTGTCCACCTGTGCTCACAGCTTCAGCGATCCAAGCTCCCTTCGATCCTCAGTACTCCACTGGGACATACGATTTATTTGGCCCCACCAGACTGTTCCACCATTCATGGGAACGTGGCTGATCCAACATTCCTCACGACTACGTTCGTGCCTTTTCCCTTTAATCTTCGATTCCCTCACTGGTCAAGGATCTATCTCTGATGGAGATAAACTTAAAGTATTAGCCTGCCCTCTCTCCATGGATGCTGCCTGAGCGCTGTGATTTCCAGCATTTTTTGTTTTCAGTACAGATCCCAGCATCTGCAGTAATTAGCTCCCACAAGGATCCAACTCTTTCATTCTTAAATATACACAGGGACTCTGCTCCCACAGCTCTCCCTGTGGCTGTCCCATCTTATTCACTTTCCTCATTCCTGAAGAAGGGCTCATGCCCGAAACGTCGATTCTCCTGCTCCTTGGATGCTGCCTGACCTGCTGCGTTTTTCCAGCAAGGCCGTTTCAGCTCTGATCTCCAGCATCTGCAGTCCTCACTTTCTCCCATCTTATTCATCACCCATAAAACAAATCTTAATTTCTCATTTATTACCTCAACTAGGAGCGTACGATCTACATTTTCAATTATGGGACAGAATTAGTCCTTGTCTTATTACCATTATCTGATTTGCATAATGACCAAAGTTTTACATCAGCTGCCAATCTATTATCATTATCTATTCTTTGACACTCTTATTTACCTGATGCTCAATTTCAATTTTTTGATGTTCCTTATCCTAAATTCTACTGTCAATATCAATCATTATTACTTTGTACATTAGATGCGTGGATCTCTGAGTAAAATAGCCTTTCTGGCTCTTCCCTAACATCCCCAGTGAAGATGGCGGTGTGCTGATCAGATTTAGTGCTGTTTCTGCATTTACCTGCATGCACTTTGTCTTATTCACTCGCGGGATGTGAGCATCGCTGGTCCAGACCTGGCTGGGAACGCTGCCTGTTCCCAGTTGCTCCTCCATACTGCGTGGGGTTGAGCTGCCTTGTTGAACCACTGCAGTCCGTGTGGTGTAGGTAGACCCACAATGCTGTTAGGGAGGGAGCTCCAGGATTCTGACCCAGTGAAGGGACGGTGATATATTTCCAAGTCACGATGGTGAGTGGCTTTGAGGTGAATGTGCAGGGATTTCCGTTCTCATCTATCTGCTGCTCTTGTCCTTCTGGATGGTAGAGTTTGTGGGTTAGGAAGATGCTGTCTGAGGACTTTTGGTGAAATTCTGCAATGCATCTTGCAGGTGGTCCACACTGCTGCTGCTGAGAAACAGTGGTGGAGGGAGTGGGTGTTTGTGGATGTGGTGCCAACTAAGCAGCTGCTTTGTTCTGGTTTCTGCCACCAGAAAAAAAAGTCCAGGATGAAGCAGCCGTTTGATTGGCATCACATCCCCAGACATCCCCTCCCTCCATCACTGACACTCAGTAGTAGCAGTGTTTACCAACTACACGGTGCACTGCAGAAATTCACCAAAGATCCTCAGACAGCACCTTCCAAACCCACGAGCACTTCCACCTCGAAGGACAAGGGCAGCAGATAGATGGGAACATCACCCCCTTCAAATTCCCCTCTGAGTCACTCACCATCCTCATTTAGAAATATATTGTTATTCCATCAGTGTTAAAGGCACCTCTTCAGTACCTTCTCAGGGGCAATTCAGCATAGGGAATAACTACAGACTCAGTCAGTGATACCCACATCCCACGAGTGAATAAAACAAAATCATTTCACGGTTTGGAAACAGTAGGACCCTCCTGTGGGCTTCACTGAGGAGTTCTATTTATTCGCAACACAAAGAATCCGTGTAACCAGGTGTTTTACTGTGTTCCTGATCTTCGCTCTGAACTGAGACAATGTTGCTGCATAAATAAATGTGTTTGTGCAACAGCTTAGGTTCTGCAGCATGTAACCAACTGCACTGAAGTGATCTAGAAAAGGCGAATAATCATCAGGATTGATTCCTTGAATGATATAATGGAAGAAATCTGCAACAACAATTAACCACAGGAGGATGAAGCACCCAGAGATGGTGAAGAGTAAAATCACAGCCTTCCTTCTGCTCTCCATCTCTGCGTCTCTGTGATTCTCTCCTTTGCTCTCACCCTTCAGCCTCTTCCGGACTCGACTGGTCACTAAAATGTGTCTGACTGTCAGAGCATTGAGCAACAGAATTAAAGCGAATGGCAGTAAAGGGGTTAAAACTGTATCGAGCCAATCTAATACCACCCACCAAGTCTCAGTAAAGTAACTTAACTTCGTTATACAGTCGAATGGCACATTGTTGATTATCCTCACAGGATCATATTCAAAATAGAAGGGGATGTTTTTCAGACAGAACAGGGTGCAGGTTGTTGCCAGAACCACAGTCGCAGCTTTCTCAGTGCAATATTTTGTTCTCAGCTTCTGACAACAAATGGTCACAAATCGGTCAAAGGAGAAAGTGACGGTGAACCAGACAGAGCAGTCCGTGGCTGCACGACACAGTGCCCCAATAACACTGCACACAGGAGTCATGTCCAGGAAAGACTGCGGGTAATAATAGAAAGGTAATTTCCACAGTATAACCACAGTAATAATGACCATCAGATCGGCAGCTGCCATAAACACCAGGTAACGAGTAGTGCAAGGGGAAACACCACAGTTTTGCCTGGAAAGGACTGCAACTGCTAGCAAATTTACTGTGGGAGACAAATGGGAAAAGAAACAACAAATTATTGATCAGAAATATGCCCTACCCATTCCAGAGAGCAACAACAAGGTTTTACCAACAAATTCCCGTGCACTGTGTGACTGGGAGTGGTTGGGTGTGAGTGAATTTGAGTATCAGACTTCAACACTCACTCCAGATTGTCCTCCAGCCCAGTCAGTCTCGAGATTCGAGAAGTTAGACAGATATTGAGCTCATAACTCCTCCTAGGAGAGCAGAAGGAAGTCTATGATTTTCTTTGGTTGCATCGTAAGATACAGAACCCCAATCCCAAGTCAGTTATAGGACTAGCAATTGGACTGTCAATAATCCAAACTCTTCCCTTCTCCAGAGAAACATTTATTTCCTGATCCTGTCATTGGACTTAATCCTGATCGGAGCCATGGCAGGATTATAAAACAGGTCACCAGAACCTGTGTGAGATTTCAAACACTACACCATATATCTCAAACATGGGCAGTACAGCTGAGCATGCAGGACTCCCTTAATGACAATGTGGGAGTTTTAGGTTTACTGTAATATTTACACTGTAAATCTACCCACCAACATCTCAATGTGGAGGGACCAGGAGGGCAATCTGTCAAAATGTCAATCTCCTGACCAAAGAGTGTGAGGAGAGAATTTCGGGAAGTGATGGTAGATGAAGCTTTCCAAATCAGAACAAGGTGCAAATTCTTCAATTCCTTTGCTTTGCCAAAAAAAAACAATCTGAGATTGAAAATTCCCAACTGATGTAGCATCCATGACTGTGTGTGTGTAAGAGAGTTCCAAACCTTTCCCACCCTCTGTGCACAGAAGAGCTTTCTGACATCTCTCCTGAACGCTCTCAGCCCCATTCACAGACTATGATCCTTTGTTCTCAATCTGCAACCAGTAGAAATAGTTCATGTTTTCCTTTTAATATTTTGTTGGACTTCACTCAGATCATCCCTTAACCTTCAAAATCCTCCATCAACCTGGCTTCATTCACGTAATGAAATCAGAAGAAGCGCAGCAGGTCTAGAGCATCTGTGGGAGAGAGCACAGAGTTCGGGTCGAGTGACCCTTCTTCAGAACTAACCTGCCTGATCTCTCCTCATACCTTGAAGCCATATCAAACTGGAACAGATGACACAACACTGAGAACAGAAAATGCTGCAGCAGCAGTGAGGTTGGGAGTCTCTGTCAGTGTAGGATTGTACCGAGAATGCTGCTCAGTGAATTGCTGTCACTATCCCGGTGCCTGGATAAGGGTGACCAGTCAGTGAGCTGGAGACGTTATTGTTCAAACGGGAAAACCAGAGAGCAGATCAGCAGCAAATTAAGACAAGTTCAATTGTCATAGCGCCATACCTGGGAGGCCAGTAAAAGCAAGGATGGTGTAGAACACTTTCTGCACGTGATCAATTGGTCGATGCATTTTTCTGTGTGAGGTGAGCTGTCCCTTCAGGCAGCTGACAAGCTCCTTGTTTGAGACTCTGAGCTGATGCATTCCCAGAGACGCTGCCTTATACTGTGTGGGAGCTCCTTGGGGAGATCGAGGTGACAGCATTGCTCGGCTTTGTTGCTGTTTTACACATTTCTGGAATTGACAAACCCATTACAGTTACAAGTGTAATCCTGATTACAGAGGGGGGTTACGTGATAATGAAATAACAAAAGCAGAATCTAGAATCTACCAGCAATAACGCTGTCCACTCAAACACCATGAGCCCCATCCTGAGATCACACCCTATTTCATGATGTGAAGGTGCTGGTGTGGGACTGGGATGGACACGTTCAACCTGTTAGACTGGAACCTGGTGTTGTGTGATTTTTGACAATTATTTCAACTGATGTTGCATCGAGACAGTTCATTCCAAGTGTGAAAATATGTCTCCGAGCTGTCCTTCTGTCCTCTCGGGTAGGAGCTGCCCACTTTAAACAAGAACATTGCTCTCACTGATTCTTCTCACACATTGAAGGTGTACATTACTGCGAGGTCAGCATTTATTCCCCATTCCCAATTTTCCAGGATCTGGAGTCATATGAAGGGCCAAGTGAGGACAGCATACTGCCTTTCCTGAGAGAAGGGGTCTCAGTGAACAAGATGGACCTCCAACAATGGGATCATCACTGACCTCCCCCTTACTGTCACTGTCCATCCAGATACATCACTGACCTCCCTCTGATCATTGCATCTTCTGCGGCCAACAAGGAAGGCAAGTTGAGTTTTGACATTTATTAGAAACAGAATAGAGTATAAAGGTCGGGGAGTGTTGCTGCAAGTGTAGAAGGCAGGAGAACAATCTCAGCTGGAGTTTTGCAAACAATTTTGGGATATAATTGCTTTGGAGACAGCTCAGTGGAAGTTCATGAGATAATTCCAGAGATGAAGATGTTTTCCAATTCCTTTTTCAAACAAGTTCGACAACTCCAACGGGAATGATCTGAATGAATGTGCCCAGGTGTCACCAATACTGAAACGGTCAAATCAGTACAAACATGAGCCAATCCCAATATACACAGTCCCTTCTTTATCAGGAAACATGTTACAATACCCTTTAATTACAGGCATGCTATCTGTTACCCTCCTGGCACTTTAACTCCTGAGTCACTTGGAAATATACGCAGTCTCTCTATCTCTCTGCCTCTCATTCTTTCTGTCTCTCTCTCTCTATCTTTCTGTCTCTCTCATTTTGTCTCTGTCTGGCTGGCCCTCTCTCTCTCTCTCACTCTGTCTCTCTCACTCTCTCTCTGTCTCTCTCTCTCCTTCTCTGTCTCTCTGACTCTCTCCCTCTCCCTCTCTCTATGTCTCTCTCTCTCTGTCTCTGGGTCTGTGAAGCTGGTTTCTCTCTCCCTCACTCTCTCTCTGGGTGATCAGCTGGTCTCTGGTTGGTCAGCTGGTCCCTGACCCTTGCCGTGCTGGTCTCCTCAGAACGCCTCCAGAAGATTTAAGAAAACCGTCTGCAGGTGAACCCTGTTTTTGTGCCTTGGTCGATGGTTTTTCATAACGTTCAAAAGTTCGGACCAATCCGGACAATCCGTTAATTGTCTGAAACTCTGTCAATCATAGACATAGATGAGAGTGGTCCTGAGGGAAAAGTACGAAACCGGGCCAAGGCCGATTACATCAAAATTTGACAGGAGCTGGGAAATGAGGATTGGGAGCAGCTATTTGAAGGGAAGTCCACATTTGCTGTGTGGGAGGCTTTCAAAGATAGGTTGAAGATAGTGTCGGATAGGCATGCCCCTTTGTAAACAAAGGATAGAAAAGGCAAGATTCGTGAACTGTGGATGACAGGAGAAATCGTGCAACTAGCCAAGAGGAAAAGGAAAGCATCCATAAGGTCCAGGCAGCGAAGAACAGAATGGGTCTTGGGGGAATATCAGGAGGGTGGGAACAATCTATAACGAGGAATCAAGTGGGCTAAAAGGGCTCATGAAATAACTTTAGCGAGCAGAATTAAGGAGATTCCCAAGGCCTTTTCTTCATGTATAAGAAGCAAGAGGGTATCGAGAGAAAGAGTTGGTCCACTAAAGCATAAGGAAGGAAGGTTGTGTGTCGAACCTGAGAAAATGGGTGAGATTCTCCATGATTACTTTGCATCAGTATTCAATGAGGAGAGGGACATGTGAATTTTGAGATTAAAGGTAGAAGTTTATTTATCCTGGATCACGTTGACGTTAGGATGGAAAAAGTGTTGGTTAGGCTCTAGGATATTAAGGTGGACAAATCCCAAAGGACCGGATGAGATCTATCCCAGGTTGCTGAGGGAGGTGAAAGAGGAAATAGCTGGGGCCCTAACAGATAGCTTTATTGCATCCTTAACACAGGAGAAGTGCCGGAGGACTGGAGAGTGCTCATGTTGTCCCCCTGTGCATGAAGTGTAGTAGGGATATTCCAGATAACTACAGACCAGTGAGCCTGACGTCAGAGGTGGGGAAGTTACTGGAGAAGGTACTGAGGGATAGAATCTATTTATATTTGAAAAATAATGGGCTTATCAGTGATAAGCAACATGATTTTGTGTGGGGGAGATCGTGCCTTACCAACTTAATAGAGTTCTTTGAAGAAGTGACCAAGTTGGTAGATGAAGGAAAGGCTGTCGATGTCATATATAATAAGGCATTTGATAAGGTTCCCCGTGGTAAACTAATGGAGAAAGTGAAGTCACATGGTGTGCAGGGTGTTCTCACTAGGTGGACAAAGAACTGGTTGAGCAACAGGAGATAGAGACTAGTAGTTGAAGGGAGATTCTCGAAATGGAGAAAGGTGACTGTTCTGTTCCACAGGGATCAGTGCTGGGCCACTGTTGATGGTGAGATACATAAATGATCTGGAAGAGGGCATTGTTGGTCTGTTCGATCAGTTTGCAGATGAAATGACGATTGGTGGAGTAGCAGAAAGCATAGGGGACTGTCAAAGAATACAGGAACATATAGATAGACTGGAGGGTTGGGTGGAGAAGTGTCAGATGGTGTTCAATCCAGGCAAATATGAGGTGATGCATTTTGGGAAGTCTAATTCTAGGGCAAACTAGACTGTAAACAGAAGAGCCTTGGGAAAAGATGATGAGCAGAGAGATCTGGGAGTTCAGGTCCATTGTACCATGAAAGTGGCTGCACAGGTGGATAGAGTGGTCAAGAAGGCATATGGTATGCTTGCCTTCAGTGGACCGGGTATTGAGTATAAGAGCTAGCAGGTCATTTTAAAATTGTACAAGACTTTGTTTCGGCTGCATTTAGAATACTGTGTACAGTTCTGGTCGCCACATTAACAAAAGGATGTGGACGCTTTGGAGAGGGTGCAGAGAGGGTTTACGAGGATGTTGCCTGGTATGGAAGGTGCTAGCTATGAAGAGCGGTTGAGTAGGTTCGGTTTATTTTCATTAGAAAAAAGGAGATTGAGGGGGGACCTGATTGAGGTTTACAAAATCATGAAGGTTACAGACATGGTGGATATCGATAAACGTTTTCTCAGGGTGAGGGACTCAATGACGAGAGGTCATGTGTTCAAGGTGAGAGGTGAAATGTTTAAGGGGGATACACATGGAAAGTATTTTACACACAGGGAAGTAGGTGCCTGGAATGCATTACCAGCAGAGGGAGTAGAGGCAGGCACGATAGATTCATTTAAGATGTGTCTGGACAGATACATGAGTAGGTGGGGAGCAGAGGGATACAGATGCTTAGGAGTCGGTTTAGACAGTGGATTTGGATCGGCTCAGGCTTGGAGGGCCGAAGGGCCTGTTCCTGTGCTGTAAATTTTCTTTGTGTTTTGTTCTAGTTCCTTGTTTGGGTGGCTTGTTCCTGTTGGTTTCTTTGTGTAGCAAGACCCACTGCCTTTCTGTCTGGGCTCTCCTTTGTTTGATGGGGAAGTTGTTGGGGATATAGCTGTCCATGACCACCAATGTTTTAGCATCAAGGGGGCTGCTACATTTCCCCTTCGCACACTGTCCTTCCCCTCTCCCTACCTTCTTCTTTCACCATCCCCACTCTCTCCATTCCCCCCACACACTCTCCTCTCCTCCCACACTCTCCTTTCTCCTCCACTCCACACTGTATTTTCCCCCCTCCCCACACTCTCCTTTGCCACCTCACCATGCTCTCCTTTCCACCCTCCACTCACTCTTCTTTCCTCCCTCTGCATGCTCTGCATTCCCCCCTCCCCAGGCACTCCATTCTCCCCTCCCCACGCTTTCCTTTCCACCCTCCCCACACTCTCCTTTCCCCCGCCCCACACTCTACTTTCCCTCCCCCTGCTGTCTGTCTCCCCTCCCCCATGTTCTCTTTATCCCATCATCCCTGTGTTCCCTCTCTCACCCAAGTTGCCTTCCCCCGTGATCTGTTTCTGCAATCCCCGCAGCCTCGTAATGCCCTGCTTCCCCCGAAAATGTTTACTCCCTCCCTCAGATCTATGCCCCCTCCTTCCCTCCCTCTCTAACTAAAGCATATAAGGAGTGGGGGGAGAGAGCTGTGCTGTTGGACAATGTGTTGGCAGCAGTGTGAGCAGTAAGGCTTTGTTTCGGGAGGTTTCAGAGAGCAGCGGCTCAGTAAAAAATCCAGGGAAGCTCCGGGAACGTCCTTTTAACATTCCGTTTCAGTCTGACAGCAGCTGAGATGGCAGTTAGGGCAGGAATCCCCTGTGGCCATTCCCCTCACAAACAAGTATCCCGTTTGGGAACCTGTTGGGGGCGGGTGGGGTAGGTGTGTTACCGTTCAGGGGAAAGCAGCAGTATCCTGGTCGGTGGCAATCCCACTGGCTCTGGGGCAGAGCGGGAAACGGGAAAGGGAAACAGGACCTTAGTGATAGCACACTCGATAGTTAGGGGGACAGAGAGAGGGGATTCTGTGGGTGCTGATGGGAATCCAGGATGGTGTGTTGTCTCCCAGGCACCAGGGTCCAGGATGTCTCAGAGCGGCTGCAGAATGTTCTCAAGGGGTAAAGTGTGCAGCCAGAAGTTATTGTTCACATTGGCACAAATAACAGAAGTAGAAGTAGGGATGAGGTCCTGCAGAATGATTATAGAGCGCAAGGAAGAGCGTTAAAAACCAAGTGCTCATTGGTGATAACCTCCTGATTACTTCCAATGCCACGTGCTAGTGAGGGGAAGGACAGGAGGATACGGCAGATGGATGTGTTGCTAAAGAATTGGTGGAAGGGGCAGGGATTCAGAGTTGGAGATCATTAGGATCTTTTCTGGGGCAGTGGTGACCTGTCTAAGAGGGACGGGTTACACCTGAACTGGAAGGGGACCAATATCTTGGCAGCCAGGTTTGCTCATGCTCCAAGGAAGGGTTTAAACTAGATTGGCAGGGGGGTGGGATCCTCAACAGCAGGGAGGCAAATGTGAGGCTCAAGGAGATACAGGAATCAAAAAGAGGAAGTTGAAGAGACAGGTCAGACAGGAACATGACAGGGAGCGAGGAATACCTATTGGATTAAACTGCATCTACTTCCATGTACGTACCAGGGTATATGCGCTTCAGGTGGGACAGAGGGGGTGGATGAAGGGGAGGGAAGATACCTTTTTGATTAAGCCGAGTATCACAGCAGTAATCAGAGATGAAATAACTGAAGGGTCATCCAGTGAGGCTTTGTGGATGGAGCTATGATATCAGAAGGGGATGGTGATGTTATTGGGGTTGCACTATTGGACCCCAAACAGTCAACGGGAATTGAAGGAACAAATATGCAGGGAGACTGGGGAGACTTGCAGGAGCAATAGGGCTGACATAGATTTTAATTTTCCATCATAGACTGGGAATGCCATAGCGTTAAGGGCTGAGGTGGGGTGGAATTTGTCAAGTATATTCAGGAAGGTTTCCCCAAGCAGTATATCGTGGGTTCTACACAGGAAGGGACAAACCTCGATCTCTTTTTGGGAAATGGGGCAGGACAGGTCAAAGAGGGGACACAGAACATAGAACAGTGGGGAAACACTTTGTGACCAGTGGCCAGGGTTCTATTCATTTCACAATAGTTATGCAGAGGGACCAAACTAATCCACAGGTTCAAGTTCTGAATTGGGCGAAGGTGAAGTTTGATGGAATTAGACAAGAGCTTCCAGGGGTTGGTTGGAGCAGTTTGTTTGCTGGTTCAGGAAACTCCAGCAAGTTGGAGGCCTTTAAAAGGGAGATTGCTGGAGTACAAGGTGTGTATGTTCCTGGGAGGGTGAAAGGATTGGGTGGCAGGAATAGGGAATCCTGGATGACAAGAGATATTGAGGCTTTCACCTGGAAAAATGTCGGCATGGCTCAGATACAGGCAGCTGGGATCTCGAGAATCCCTGGAGGTACATGGAGGATATAGGAATTTACTGGAGAAGATGGATAAATCTCCTGGTCCTGACAAATATATATATAAACACTGTGAGAGGCGAGAGAAGAAACTGTAGGGGCCGTGGCTGATATTTTTGCATCATCGTTAGCTACGGGTGAGGTCCTTGAAAACTGGAGGGTAGCGAATATTGTGCCATTATTCAAGAACGGCTACAAAGATGGACATGTGAACTACCAACCAGTAAATCTAACATCTGTGGTGGGTAAGTTACTTGAGAAGACTCTGACAGGTAAGTAATACATGCCTTAAAAAATCAGGGTTTGATTTGGAGTAGTGAACACGGCTTTGTGAATGGGAGACCGTGCCTCACAGATTTGTTAGAGTTCTTTGATAAAGTGACCAGGAAAGTTGACAAGGGCAGGGCAGAAGACGTATTCCATATGGATTTCAGGAAGGCCTTTGATAAGGTTCCACAAGGGAGGGTTACTCTGGAAGATTGGATCGTATCGAATGCGGGGGAGCTGGATACACAATTGGCTTGATGGCTGGAAGCAGAGAGTAATAGTGGAAGGATGCTTGTCAGACTGGAGTGTCTCAGGGGTCGGAGCTGGGCCCATTGCTGTTTGTTATTGATATCAATGTTTTGGATGAGAATGTACAAGGGCATGATTAGTAAGTTTACTGATGACACTAAAATAGGCAGATTCATGGACAGTGAGGAAGGTTATCAGAAATTGCAGCAGGACCTTGATCAGCTGGGGAGGTGGGCTGAGAAATGGCAAATGGAGTTTAATATTGATAACTATGAGATCTTGCCTTTTGGAAAGTCAAATGATGGGAGGGGTTTCATAGTGGATGGTAGGACCTTAAGGAGTGTAGTGGGAGAGAGGGGCCTTGGAGTTGAGGTGCACAGTTCTCCCTAAGTGGAGTCCTAGTTAGACAGAGCAGGGAAGAAGGCTTTTGCCACACTGGCCTTCATCTGTCAGGGCACTGAGTATAGAGTTTTGGAAGTTATGTTGTAGTTAGACAGGACGTTGGTGAGGTCACACTTGGAGTGTTGTGTTCAGTTTTGCTCACCTTGCTATTGGAAGGATGTTATTAAACTTGAAAGTGTGCAGAAGGAATTTACAAGGATGTTGCCTGGACTCAGCAGTCTGAGTTTTCAGGAGAGTTTGGACAGGCTAAAACTATATTCTTAAAAGCATTGCAGATTGGTGTGGTGGGGGTGAACTTGTACAGATGTATAAGATCATGATCAGCATGGACTGGGTCAATGCACACAGTCTCATTTACATCGAGTTGGGCAATTGAGGACTAGAGGGCATCATTAAAAGTTTAGTGGGGAAAGAATAAAAGGGAACCTGAGGGATAACGTTTTTTAAACAGAGCGTGGTACGTATATAGAATGAGCTGCCAGCAGAGTGGGGCTGCACAGTGGCTCAGTGGTTAGCACTGCTGTCTGAGAGCGCCAGGGACTGGGATCGATTCCTTACTTGAGCGACTGTCTGTGTGGAGTTTGCACATTCTCCCGTGTCTGCATGAGCTTCCTCTCACAGTCCAAAGATGTGCAAGTCAGGTGAATTGGCGATGCTAAGATGCCCATCGTGATAGGTGCATTAGTCAGAGAGAAGGGTCTGGGTGGGTTACTCTTCGGATGGTGTGTATGGAGTTGTCGGGCCGAAGGGCCTATTTGCACGCTGAAGGGAATCTAATTTTAAAAGGAAGTGCTGAGGCAGGTATGTTAACAACATTTGAAAGGCATTTGCACAAACACATGGATAGGAAAGGATGGTTTGGAGATGCCGGTGTTGAACTGACGGGGGCGGGGGGGAGGGGGATGTGAGTGCGTGAGAGAGAGTGTATATGTGTGTCGGTGAGTGTAAAGGGATACAAGTCTGTGAGAGAATGCATGTGTGAGTGTATTTGTGTGTAGGAGTGTGTGTTTGTGTCAGAGTACGTGAGTGCATGTGTGTGTGTAGGAGTGTGTGTGTTTGTGTTTGTGTGTGTGTGTATGTGTGTGTGTGTGTGTGTGTGTAGGAGTGTCTGTGCATGTTCAGTTTAGTTCAGAAGAATATGAGCCAAGCGCAGGGTAGTGGGGTTAGAGGGGATGAACATTTTGTTTGACACGGACCAGTTTGGGACAAAGGCCCTGTCTCTGTGCTGTCGGACTCCATGATTCAATGTATTGAATTTGAGAAAAAGAACCAGTTAATTGGAACACATTAAGGCCAGCAGCATGAACCATCTGTCACAGCTGCAGCACATGGGCTGGAGGGTGACATATAGACACTGCCCTGGCTCGGGGGAAAGAGTCGTTGGATAATTTGCACCAAGAGGCCGTCGCAACTTGGAGGGTTGGACTGTCTGATTTTGGTCAGTGCTCAGAGACAGGAGAGTGTGATTACGAGTGAGGTATGGACAGGGACACAGACGGCCGCAGAACAGGAGGCTCATTCTTTGGCAAGAGTAACGACTGTAACACCAGAGGAACCGGAAGCCAATCGAGTGGGAGAAACTGAGAGCACTGGAATTGTAGTCGGGGTCTCACAGGGATCGTCACTGAACGTGAGTCCAGGAGGCTGTGTTGCCTTCCCGTGTCGGGTTCAGGGCCTATGGTCAGGGCTAAAGACAAGTCTGCAATGGGATGGGCAGGATCCACGTAGGTATAAGCAACATATACCAGGCAAGAAACAAGGTTCAACCTGGTCACTGTCAGGAGCTCAGTGTCGGATAAAGAAGCTGAAACCTCAGACATCTGGATTAATATCGATGCCAAGAGTTAATTGGCACAGAGCCAATCAGATTAGGGAGAGCCATTGATGGCTCAAAGACTGGTGTGGGAGAGTTGGTTTCTGCCTCTCTCATCACAGATGCTACCAGATCTACTGAGGTTATATTTCAAATTTCCAGTGACAGCAGAATCTACTCTGTAGTTCAACTGATGCTCCCTCTCTTTGGCCTACTACGCCAGACTCCATCACTCAATCGTTAAGTCTGTTCAATTCCATCCTCCACTTTCTGCTATTTCCTACTAATATTAAGAATGGCCTGCCTGGGCCCCAATGCTGTTGGCTGGTATCAACCTCACTATCTCTGCCAAATCCAAAATTGTTTCAAAGAAAATGGTGACATTTTTTCTCGGTATTGAATGTCAAATGCATTCGTATATAAATATATATAAAACAAGAATAAAATGCTGAGCCTTGCAATAAAAGCTACATGGCTGGCACTCTGCTGTCTGCCAGTTACAGTGATTTCTGATCACAGCACGTTTCTGCCCCAATACAGTCTTTCTCCATGGTGGCCTTCTGCAATTTATTACAACACCTTCAGTTTTTAACCAGCCTCTCAGGTAATAATTTGTGAAACACTTGGCACAGCCGTACCTTCATCACTCATTTATTTTCTTTCATCAGGCACAGTCACATTAGTTTAATTTGAAATCCACACTGACTCTCCTGAAACATATCCACCCTCCCCAATTGGATTTGTGTAGATCTGCTCCAGGTTATTCCAAGTGTACACAGCCCTGGTGTTAAACTGACCTGCCTGTATTCTCTGGAATGTACTCTTGTACTGTTGAGGAAGGTGTCCCATTCTCCAGTTTGTATGGTGTGGCACGGGGACTGGGTTGAGCTGCATTTTCTGGTTTTATGAAGCAGAAAAGAAAAATTCAAAATGTTTCTATCTTAAAGAGGAAAGCATGGAATTGCCCAGAGTTTGCTGGCAGTTTGGGAGATTGGAAAAGATATATCAAGAAAACCAGCAAAGAAATATTGAGAGATTAATAGGAAGGGATACATTTCTAGAAGTATCATAAGTTTTCGCAAGTGCATCTATAGATGGTTAAAAAAGAAAGGAGTCAAGAAAGTGAACGAGGTAAAAACAATGACTGCAGATGCTGGAAACCAGATTCTGGATTAGTGGTGCTGGAAGAGCACAGCAGTTCAGGCAGCATCCAAAGTGCAGCGAAATCGAATAATTCATATTCCTGCTGAAGTGCTTTGGGCCGAAACGTCGATTTTGCTGCACTTTGGATGCTGCCTGAACTGCTGTGCTCTTCTAGCACCACTAATCCAGAATCAAGAAAGTGAACGTTGATGCATCAAAAAGTGAGGCTGGGGAAAGAAGGAGGTGGGAAGGGAATTGGACAATCATTTTGCCTTCAGCAAAAGTTACAATTGGTGGAAGAACTCAGCAGGTCTGGCAGCATCTGTGGAGGGAAAGCAGAGTTAACAGTAGCGTGGACAAGGTGGTATGTAAATGCTGGTCTTCATTTTAGGGAGAAACGATGGACCCAGAAATAGTCACAAATCAGGAAATGTCATGTAGAGAGGAATTAAAGATATTTCCAATGAAGATATTTGGAATTGTGGATTGAAAATACCCAGGATCCAGATGGACGCCATCCTTTGGGTCAAATAGAAGTGAGGTAGTTGGCACATTGGCTCTCATTTACCAACATTCCATTGATTCGGACCCAGTTCCATTAGATTGGAATGTAATAAATACAATGCTTACGGTGTGTGGAATCCCTACAGTGTGGAATCAGGCCATTCAGCCTCCTGAGTCCACACCGACCCTCTGAAGAGAATCCCATCTATACCCACCCCCCTACTCGTACTCTGTATCCCTGCCTTTTCCATGGCTAATCCACCGAGACACTATGGGGCAATTTAGCATGGCCAATCCACCCGAACCTGCACATCTTTGGACTGTGAGAGGAAACCGGAGTGCGCAGAGGAAACACACACAGACACGGGGAGAATATGCAAACTGCACACAGACGGTACGCAGAGAGTTGGAATTAATCCAGGGTCCCTGGCACTGCGAGGCAACAGTGCTAACCACCGAGCCACTGCATTACCTCAGCGTAGAGCTCTGAGGTGCAGAGGGATCTGGGTGTACGAGTGCATGAATTACAGAAGGTTAATATTGCAGGTACAGCAAGTAATCAGGGAAACTCATCGGACATTATTGTTTAGGGAACTGAATACAAAAGTAGGGAGGTTACCCTTCAATTATACAGGGGACTGGAGTAGGGTCATAGGGATCTGCAGCTCGGAAGGAGGCCCTTCGGCCCATCACATCTCCGCCAGTGAAACACAACAACCATTCTCATTCCTATTCTTATCCCATTTCCAATACCTTTCCCATAACTTTTCATGGTTGAGCATCACAAGTGCACCCCTCAATACTGGTGGGGGTTTCTGCCTCTCTGTGTCTCACAGGCAGTGATTTTGAGATTCCCACCACCCTCATGTTTTGCTCACATCCCCTCGAAACCTTCTGTCCCTGTTGTCATCAGAGAAAATGTCGGACAAGCTGGGTCAGTGTCCACTGAGGTTCAGAACAATCCGAGGCTACATGATTGAAACACATAAAGTTCACGAGGATTCAGGATGGATGTGGAGAGGGTAGTATTTCCTCCTGGGGGGGAATTCAGAACTTGGGAGGTCATTGTTTCAAACTGAATCATTGACCCTTTAACATAGAGATAAGGAGTTTGTTTTTCTCTCAGTGGGATTGTTTGCCTTTGAAACTGTATTCCTCAAACTGTTGTCAAAACATAGAAACCTGGAATATAGCAACAGGAGTAGGCTAATCAGCCCTTCCATCCTGCTCTGCTATCCCATACGATCATGGCTGATCATCCAACTCAGTCCCCATTCCCACTTTCTTCCCTTCACCCAAAGCACTCTATCTAACACCTTCTTCAAAGTTTTGGAAGCAGTGTCTTGGAATATTTTTAAGCAGAATTGAATAGATTCTTGATAAACAAGGTGTGGGTGTTCGGTTTATTGGGGGTTGAATGGGAATGGTGTTAAGGTTCCTGTTGGATGCTATGATCCCATGAAGTGGCAGAACAGACTCAAGGAGATGAATGGCCTACTCCTGCTCCTAACCCATCTGCTGCCTTCCCCTATGTGTGTATATAATGGGGAGAGCCAGGGCTCTCTTCCAGGACCTGGGGCTTTCCTGATGAATATCAGTGACACAGATCTGAATGTACGAGACACAGTTTCAACTTTTGTGGACGAGACGATTCTTTCAGAGGATTGTAAAGTGTTGATGGTGGGAGTGTTAACCGTCCAAAGGACAAAGGCAGAATGCATGGACACAAAAGTCAATGCTGAGAAGGGGGAATTAATCCATTTTGGCAGCAGGTGTGAGGAGAGGCAATAAAAAGAAAAGGCTGCAATTCCAAGGTGTCAGAGAACTCCGGGGATCTGAGCACAAATCATTGAAGGTGGCATGGCATGTTGGGAAAGCAGTGAATAAAGTTTGCAGCATCATGTGCTTTGATGTTAAGTTCGTAGGGAACAGAAAGCAAGAACTTTACAAGTAACTTGTATCAAAAACCACCTTAACTGCAGTATTGTGTCTCAATCAGGGTGAAACATCTCGGAAACAATGTGTTTAGATTAGACTTACAATGTGGAAACAGGCCCTTCGGCCCAACAAGTCCACACCGACCTGCCGAAGCGCAACCCACCCATACCCCTACATTTACCCCATTACCTAACACTACGGGCAATTTAGCATGGCCAATTCACCTGACCCGCACATCTTTGGACTGTGGGAGGAAACCGGAGCACCCGGAGGAAACCCACGCAGACACGGGGAGAACGTGCAAACTCCACACAGTCTGTCGCCTGAGTCGGGAACTGAACCCGGGTCTCAGGCGCTGTGAGGCAGCAGTGCTAACCACTGCGCCACCGTGCCGCCCACGAAGTGAAATGAAATGGATGTTTAACACAAGTTTGTTTTTTTACCAATGCAGATCATTGAGAAAAGGTGGAAATAAGGGAGATGATGAGTTGCTGTTGGAGAGAGGAGATAAAGTAGCAATGGACCTTCTGCTGTGTCAGCAGGAAAAGGCCCTTCAGCCCTTCAAGTCTGTGTTGGTCATAAACTGTAAGCTAACTGTTCTGATCCTATGTTCCACTACTTGGCCCATACGCTTTAATACTTTGGCATTGCAAGTGTACGTCTCAATATGTCTTCAACATTATGAGAGCTCCTGCCTCTGCCCCCCTTACAGATAGTGAGTTCCAGATTTCTTCCCCATCTTGGGTGAAAAGAAAATCTTTCCTCACATCCCTTCCCAAATCTCCTGCACCTCACCTTAAATCTACACCCCAAACCCACCCCCCTCCTCTCCCTCGATCATTGATCTCTCCAAGTCTATGACTTGCTGAAAATAGAATTCAGCTTGTTGAAGGTTTTTGTCTTGTCATCAAGTCCATTGTCAAGAATACCAATTCAAGGGGAACACCAACAGTTATCCTGCATGTTCTTGTGAAGTCTACATGGTGGCTTTGCCCTAAATTGGGATTCTTGCAAATGATCCTGATGAGCGCAAGGTGAAAACCTTCAACAAACCATGACATTTTTCTGCAACAAATGTAAACATCATCGAATAATGTTGAGCAAGGTGCAAAATAAATGCAGAAACTCTGCCCTGCTGGAAAGCTGAAGTGAGAAACAGAAATCCTGGAGAAACTCAGTGGGACTTGGACGAAGATTCATCCTGGACTCAATAACTCTCCCTCAAACTATTTCCAACCCAACTTACCAGGAACCCCAACAGCTGCGAGGAGTGGGTAATAAGAAACATAGATGGAGTCAAAAAATATTTGTACATGCTCACAAAACGTCCCAGTGGCTGGCCGTGCCAAGCTCAGTGCACCCACCAAGACAACTTTGGGTTCACGGTCGGACAGAAATTACAGCAGGAACTCCCTCAACAAGCAATTAAGCTGCTTGTGTCTTACTGTAATGATAGAAATAGATTCGCAGAAAGTCTCAACGGACACGACTTGAAGTTAGCAAAAGCACCAATGTTTCCACATGACTAAGTTAATGAACTTACATTTACAGTTGTGCTCTTGGGGTTCCTTCATGTGTTTTAGCTGCAAACCAAACCAGCCACACTCAGTGATCAAACTCCATTTTAATTATTGTCTTTAAAAAATAAACCTGCTTTTTGGACATGTTCTGCTGCATTGCAGGTGGGTCTTCAACCTGAACATTCCAATGTATGACCACTGCCCTGAATCCCCTCGCTGGCAAAGTGGCTCATAGCCAGAAAGATCAGCCTCTCACCAGAAGCTTCGTCCTTTATGTTGGTGGGGGAGGGGAATGGAGAGACCCGGCTGAGTGTAACTGTACCTTCAGAGAAATCTTCCAAAAGGGGTCTATGTTAATTGTTTCCAGGGGCTGCTCTGTATTGGCAGCGTTCTAGGAGAAAGTGAGGACTGCTGATGCTGAAGATCCGAGTTGAGAGTGTGGTGCTGGAAAACCACAACAGATCAGGCAGCATCCGAAGAGCAGGAGAATCAACATTTCGGGCATAACCCCTGCTGCCTTTGCAGCATTCTCTCCTGTTCACCAGTGCTTTCACTCAATGACAGCAGCTGAACACTCTTTTAAGGGTGAAACAAGCAGACACTTGGAGCACAGCAAGCTCGCTCGCACAACACTGTGTTATTTACTGAGAGAATGGGTTTCACTTTCTTCATCTGGAGAAATACTTTTCTACTTCTGGAAGAGGTCTCTGTGTCTTTTCATCCAACCCAGTAACTCCCACCAGCTCTCCCACCCCTCCCCATCCCAGAAACACCCACCAGCTCTCCCACATGCCCCATCCCAGTAATTTACACCAGCTCCCCCACCCCTCCCCATCCCAGTAACTTCCATGAACTCTCCCACCCCACCCCATCCCAGTAACTCCCACCAGGTCTGTCAACCCTCCCCATCGCAGTAACCTCCACAAACTCTCCCACCCCACCCCATCCCAGTCACACCTACCAACTCTCCCACCCCGCCACCATCCCAGTAACTTCGACCAGCTCTCCCACCCATCCCAGTAGATTCCGCGAACTCTCCCACCCCTCCCTTCCTCAGTAACACACACCAGCTCTCCCACTTCTCCCCATCCCAGTAACACCCACCAGCTCTCTCACACCTCCCCATTCCAGTAACACCCAACAGCTCGCCCACCCCTTCCCGTCCCAGTAACTTCCACCAGCTCTCACACTCCACCCCATCCCAGTAACTTCCACAAGCTCTCCCATTCCTCCCCATCCCAGAAACACACACCAGCTCTTCCATCCCTCCCCATCTCAGTAAAACCCACCAGCTCTCCCACCCCTCCCCATCCCAGTAACACCCACCAGCTCTCTCACCCCTCCCCATCCCAGTAAATTCCACCAGCTCTCCCACCCCTCCGCATCCCAGTAACACCCACCAGCTCTCCCACCCCTCTCCATCCCAGTAACTTCCACCAGCTCTCTCCTACACTCCTAACTGTGAAACTTCCTGTCATCCCCTGTAAACTTCCACAGCCCTGTAACCTCCTCCATCCCCTGCACCCCTTCTTATCTCTGTCAGCCCCTCAGCCCCTACACCCCTCTCTATCTCTGTAACCTCCTCCATCCCCTATACCCCTCGCTATCTCTGTCAGCCCCTCAGCCCCTACACCCCTCCCTATTTCTGTCATCCCCTCCAACCCCTAGCCCCACAGTCACAGCAGAATGGCCGTCTGTCTGTTTATTGTGACGATCCCTTTCCTTGTTTGATTTCGACTGGGCAGATGGAGCCAGATTCCTGGAATCCCTTTCACTCACTCTCTCACTCTCTCCTTCTCCATCTTTTCCCTCCTATGTCCCTTCAAATACTCTCATAGATTTTTTAAAAAGACACACAACACTTTTTTAATTTAACGCCTGAGATTCATAACAGCTGCTAAAGAATCAATTTAAAGTGAACCGTGAGGCTGAGTTTAAACTATCCTCTCACCTCTTATTCCATTGTTGGCTCCCTCATGTTCACATTCACTCCTCCCCTCTCCCTCTCCCTGTCTCTGTCTGTCTCTCTCTCACACACACACTACCTCTCTCACACTCCCTCTCACACACACACACACACACACACACACACTCCTTCTCTCACACTCCCCCTCTCACACTCCCTCTCTCACACTCCCTCTCTCACACTCCCTCTCTCACACTCTGGAGCCATCATCAAGGGATGCGAGTGCGGTGCTGTTCTGCTTGAATTCCTGGTCCAGGAGAGAAGGGTTTCTGCAGAAAATGGCCACAATCTGGTCAAAGATCTTTCTCCGAGTCTCCGGCATTGGGAAGAAGGTGAAGCCAAAGAAGCCGATCAACAGGAAGGTGAAGATAAGGAAAAAGATTGGAGCACAGAGTTCATGGCAATGGGAAAGAGGAAGAGAGAGACTTACATTGCAGTAGCACCTGTCACCACCCGAGAAACTTCTTCCTTTCCTTTTCCTCTGAGGCATCAAGGTGCACAAGCTGCAACAACTTCGAGATCCCCACAGCCTTCTGGAACCTTCCTCCCCTCCCGTTCCCTCTGACTCCATTCCCTAGCCCAGCCCCACCTCCCTGTCATGTATTCACCATCCGCCCTGACCTTCCACTCCCTGAGGCTGAACGGCCTCTACCCTGTAAAGCTCTCTGTTTTATCCTTGTGATGGGCTCATCCTCACCCTGAGCAACTTTTCCTTTGACTCCTCTCACTTTCTTCAGCTCAGACGGGTTGCCAGGGGAACCCGCATTAGCCCCAGTTTCTTCTGTCGCTTTGTGGGTTATGTGGAATATTGCTTGTTCCGCTCCTGTTCCTGACCCTACCCATTATTCTGTCTCCGTTATATCGACGGGATCATCAGCACTGCTTCCCTCCCCCGTCTGTGGGACAACAGAAGTTTAGTGTTCCTTGGTTTTATTGAGGAGAGCTCATAAAGGCGGAGGGGCTGAAGCGTGTAGTTTAATAATGGAAGGGGAGTGGCAAGGTCTCCCAGTTCAGGTTATTTCTAGTTTGTTTTAGCTGGAGCAATCACAAGATGTGAGAGTCCAGGGGAGTTACAAGCTTCAGGAAAGGATTCCTCTGTCTTTATCTGAAATCTCTCTCTGGGTGTGGTTCCCTCCAGCCTGGAAGAATCTGTGTTTGAATTGATCTTTTTGCCAAGGGGTATTTTATGGAATGCGACAGTCTCGGAACAGTTTATTAATAATAATTATTATGTCTGGTCCGCTATAATTGTGAAGTCCATTTTCTTTTGCTCATGTTTCAACTGGAGTGTTTAAACAAATTCTGTTGAAAGCCGAGAGGTTTGAACAGCTGCATCACATCGATAACACACACTTCACATCTTCCTTTAAAATAGGAAAAAGTTAGGCTCTAGGCTACATTTTCAGATATTTTGAGGGGCTCTGGCCTGGTCCATGACAGCTTAGGACTGGGAACATTTATTGATTTCGCTTCCAATTTCCACCAGACTCTTACCTTCACTTCCTCCATCTCTGACTCCTCCCTTCCCTTCCTTGACATCTCTGTGTCCATTTCTGGGTGCAGTATTCCAAGCTTCAGACTTGCTGTAGGCAGTATGTGTCCACCTACAGCACATGGACTGCAGGGATGAAGAAAGCAGCCCATCCCCCACCTTCTGGAGAATAACTAGGGACAGGAAATAAATGCTGCTACACCCAGAGACACCTTCACCCCACCAGGTGCTAAAAAAGCCAGAGCACTTTTTTAAATTTAAAAATATACTTTATTCATAAAATACTTTGATGATCTATACAAGTGGACATGCCATACATATATAAACATTCCATTTATTTGCATACCGAAACAGAGTAATCGTTCCTATTTACAGGTCTGTACAATTACATTTTTTTAGCTGAGGTGTCAGCAGAGCCCAACTGCCTTTTGTTTTTCGTTAGGCAGGCAGACGTGACACGGTGGTCTTTCCCCACCACGCCGAGGCATCGGCACATTCCAGAAGGAGGTGTGTGACAGTCTCTTCCCCCCCGCAGCCGCTTCGAGGGCAGCGTGCGGTGCGGCTGAGAGTCCGGGCATGCATAAAGGATCTCACAGGCAGAGCCCTTCTCACCACCAGCCAAGCCATGTCTTGGTGCTTGTTGGAAAGTTCTGGCGATGAGGCATTCTGCCAAATTGCTTTGACAGTCTGCTCAGGGAACCACTCAACAGGATCCGCCCTCTCCTTTTCCCGAAGGGTCTCAAGGACGCTACGTGCTGACCACTTCCTGATGGACTTGTGGTCAAAGGTGTTTGTCTTCAAATATTTCTGCACGAAGGACAGGTGGTACGAAATGGTCCAACTACTCGGAGCGTTCCGCGGCAGCGAGGCCAGGCCCATCCTTCGCAACACCGCGGACAGGTAGAACCTCAGTACGTAATGACACTTGGTGTTTGCGTACCGGGAATCCACGCACAGCTTGATGCAGCCACACACAAAAGTGGCCATCAGGGCGAGGGTGGCATTGGGAGTGTTTTTTTCCCCATTACACCGGTCTTTGTACATAGTGTCTCTTCAGACCCGGTCCATCTTTGATCTCCACATGAAGTGGAAGATGGCCCGGGTGACAGCGGCAGCACAGGTTCTGGGGATAGGCCAGACCTGTGCCATATATAACAATACTGAGAGTACCTCACACCTGATGACCAGGTTTTTTCCCGCGATGGAGAGCGATCGTTGCTCCCATCTGCCTAGTTTCTGTCTCATCCTCCTGATCCGCTCCTCCCAGGTCTTGGCGCACGCCCCAGCACCCCCGAACCAAATACCCAGCACCTTCAGGTGGTCAGTCCTGACAGTGAAGGGGATCGAGGATTGGTTGGCCCAGTTCCCGAAGAGCATGGCCTCGCTCTTCCCTCGGTTTACCTTGGCCCCCGAGGCCCGTTTGAACTGGTCGCAGATGCACAGGAGTCTGTGCACGGACAGCGGATCCGAGCAGAAAACGGCGATGTCATCCATGTACAGGGAGGCCTTAACCTGTAGGCCCCCGCTGCCAGGAATAGTCACCCCTCTCAGGCTCGCATCCTTCCTGATGGACTCGGCAAATGGCTCTATGCAGCACACAAACAAGGCAGGATCTGCCTGACTCCAGATCTGACTGGGAAGCTATCTGTTTCCCACCCATTGATTGAGACTGCACTGACGATGTTGGTGTAGAGCAGTCTGATCCAATTGCAGATTCCCTCCCCATTTTGGAGAGGACAGCCCTCATATATGTATGCGACATCCTGTCAAAGGCTTTCTCCTGGTCCAGGCTGATGAGGCAGGTGTCCACCCCCCTGCCCTGCACGTAGGCGATCGTATCCCTGAGGAGTGTGAGACTCTCAGAGATCTTCCTGCCCGGTACAGCACAGGTTTGGTCAGGGTGAATCACCGACCCCAGAGCAGACCTGACCCGGTTGGCGATGACCTTTGACAGGATTTTGTAGTCTGTGTTTAACAGTGAGATCAGTCTCCAATTTCTAATTTCATCCCTCTTCCCCTTCTGCTTGTAGATGAGGGTGATGATGCCTTTCCTCATGGATTCACTCATGGTAACTGCCCGAAGCATACTGACATACACCTCCAGCAGGTCCCGGCCAATCAGTCCCACAGAGCGGAATAGAGCTCGACCGGTAAGCCGTCGCTTCCGGGAGTTTTATTCTATTCGAAGGACTCGAGGCCCCTGGTCAGCTCATCCAGAGATAGCGGCTGGTCCAGCCTCTCTCGTGTTCCGTCATCTAAGACCTCCGTGATAGAGGACAGGAACGACTGGGAGGCCGCGCTGTCGGTCGGCTTCGCGTCATACAGACTGGCATAGAAGGATTTACTGATCCTCATGACGTCAGCCTGAGATGACGTTGTCGAGCCGTCTTCTTCCTTCAGGCTGCTGAGCACAGAGCTCTCTTTGTGCACCTTCTGGAAGAAGAAACGTGAGCACGTCTCGTCCTGCTCCACCGAGCGGACCCTGGACCGGAAGATTATCTTGGAGGCCTCTGAGGCAAAGAGCGAGGCTTGCTGGCCCTTCACCTCCTTGAGGTCCTCCGTGACATCGACCCCCATCATCTGCAGCAGGAGCAGGTTCTGCATACTTTCCTGGAGCTGGGACAGTTTTCCCCTCCTCTCTCTCGCCTCCTGAACACCTTTGAGGATGAAGAACCTCTTGATGTTCCCTTTTACTGTTTCCCACCAGTCTACTGGAGACTCAAAGAGGGGCTTCACGGTTGTCCAACCTGCGTAGTCCCTCTTGAGCTCCTCGATGTTTCCCAGGGTCAACAGCTTTGTGTTCAGCTTCCACGTTCCCTTACCCGCCCGCTGCTCGTCCTGTAGGTGACAGTCGGCCAGTAGGAGGCAGTGGTCAGAGAAGAACACCGGCTTGACGTCGGTGGATCTGACCGAGAGCGTTCGGGACACAAACAGGTAATCTATCCTTGGGCGGATTGACCCGTCTGCCCGTGACCAGGTGTATCTACGCTGCGCTCCGTCTGCAGGGGTGCTGAAGACGTCGTGCAGCTTGGCATCTTTTACCGTGTCCATCAGGGCTCTGGACGTGGCGTCCAGTTTACTGTCCCCCCCGGCCGGATCGTCCATCTGCATCAATGATGCAGTTGAAGTCTCCGGCCAGAATGACCGGCCTGGACGTAGCCAGCAACAGTGGAAGCTGCTGCAGGACGGCCAACCGTTTACTCTTAACCGCTGGGGCATACACGTTGATTAGTCTGACGGGAGCGTTTCTATATTTAACATCCGCGACGAGGAGGCGCCCGCCCACCACCTCCTTAACCTCGGAGATGGTGAAGTTGCCTCCCCGCAACAGGATACCCAGGCCGGAGGTGCGGCTATCGCTGCCCCCCGACCACACTGACGGCCCATGGGCCCACAAGCTCGACCACCTCCTGTAGCTGCTGAGGTGCGGTATCCCACACTCCTGCAGAAACAGGAGGTCGGCTTTGACGCTGGCCAGGAAGGCCATCGTTGAAACACATCGCGGAGCCGATTTGATGCTACGCACATTGATGCTGGCAATTTTAAACCCCATTTTAACAATTTACAATGTAAACAGTGTCCATTTGCTGCTGGTCTTGTTCCTCTGGGATAGCTGTGTGCATTCGTGTGGTGAAGGCAAACTGCTGGACCATCCCAGGGCTGAGGTAGCTGTCCGGCTCCACGCTGGAGCCATTTCCCCACTCTGGTGTCTTTGTGTCGAGCCCAGGGTCCGCACCGTCCAGTTCTATATCTGACAGCGGGGCTGTCACAGGACCGCTGCTCCCAGTTACCTGGAGCTGTGGGCCGGTGGGTAACTCTTGGTTCTCACCGGGTAGGGGGAGGCCTTTACCCATCCCCACAGAGGGTTCATCTTTCCCTTCTGGGGCCGTGCGGTCCTCTTTTCTCCCCA
The DNA here is from genome assembly GCF_020745735.1 of Hemiscyllium ocellatum. NCBI lineage: Eukaryota > Metazoa > Chordata > Chondrichthyes > Orectolobiformes > Hemiscylliidae > Hemiscyllium > Hemiscyllium ocellatum. Next base: position 63,285 of record NW_026869220.1, on the reverse strand, counting down.
CGGCGCTCTGTCTCTTCCTCTGGTGGCGACCCTTCTTGCGCCCGTCCTCACCATCGGAAGAGCTGCCTGTGTCCTCGACTTGTAGGTGTCGCTTCCCCCTTCTCTGCGTGGCTTCGGGGCCCCTGAGAGGTTTCCTCTTCCTGTTTTTGACAGTAATCCAATCCTCTGCCTCCTTTAATCCCTTCTCTTCCATTTCCTCCGTCTGCCTTGAAAGAGCTTGGGTCGGCTGCTGCACCTCCCCGCTGTCTGCCGTCTGCTCCGCTACATCTGCTCTTCCTTCTGGGTGTCTCCAGGCACCGTTTCCGTGCTATCTTGTGGTGCCTTGCTGGTCTTAGGCGGTCCATGGCTCGTGTTGCCACCTCCGGCCATCTGTGCGTAAGTGGCGGCTCCTCGTCTTGGGCAGGCCTTGTACATGTGGCCTGCCTCTCCGCACAGGTTACAGTTCTTGGCCTCCTTACATTCCTTGGTCAGGTGGCCTTCCTGCTTGCAGTTTCGGCAGATGGTCACCTTACAATCCGCCGCCATGTGGCCTGACCTCCCGCAGGTTCGGCGCACCTTCGGCTGCCCTGCGTACATCAGGTAACCTCTGCTTCCTCCGATGGCGAAGCTGGAGGGTGGGTGGAGGATTTTCCCACTGGCGTCGACCCTCAGGGTTGGCCTGACCTGTCTTTTGCTGGTCCAGATCCCGAAAGGATCGACCACATCGGTCCTCTCTCCTTCGACCTGGACGTATCTCTTCAAGAATGTCAGGACACCTGCTGCTGGGACATAAGGGTTATACATCTGGATTGTAACAACCTGACTCCTCTGCGCAAGAAGCACACACAACAGGACCGCAAACAAAATGGAGTACAAAAGTTTCCCTTCCTTCTACTTGAAGACCTTCAGGAGCTGCTCACAATTGTTCACACTCCTGAAGGTCACATCAAAGTAGCCAGCCCCAGGGAAATTTTTTTTTATTTCAAAAATATACTTTATTCATAAAATATTCATAAAATATTTGATCCACTGTACATTTGGTAATGCCATACAGATGTCAACATTTACATACACAGCTCAGAATTTTCATTATTACATACAGGTCTGTGCATTTCTCACTCACATATTGAGCTGAGGCGTCAGCAGAGCCCAAATGACTGCAGGGTCCCCTGATCTTCTTTAGACAGGCAGATGTTATACGGTGGTCTTTCCCCACCGCGCCTTGCTGGCAGCTGCCCCAAGCTTCAGCACGTCCCTCAACAGTACACGTCCGCTGCAAGCAAAACCTTCCTCACAAATATTGTCTGATCGACTGGTGTGTGCTCCTCCACCTTCTTCACAGTCACCCAGACTGTGTTGCGAATGCCCTGGCCAGGGCTGCGAGTGGCCGTTGAGGCCATAGCTCTGAGGTTGGCTGGTACCTGAATTGGCATTAGACTGAAGCCAGCATAAAGATCCACCAAGAGCAGGTCAGCACAACCAAACAAGCCTCCAATGTCCAATCATGATCCAGCGATGGTCTCCAGCAGCTCCGACGACTCACAACTCGATCCCCGTGGTTTTTCCCCCGCCAGCGAACGTCCGCAGCGTTGAACCTCCAGCTCTCGAGCAGAATCTCTTCCTCTGGTCCTCAGGAACTACACATATTCCCAGCCAAAACTGACAAGAACAGAACAACACATGATCTCAGCCAAAAGGCCGAGAAGTGATAGGCTCAGTGAAGATAAATGTGGACAAGAATTATTTAGATTTATTCTTCAAATGAGCTGTTTTCACTGTCGCTGTTGAGAACAAGCAGCTCTCCCTGTTTGGTGAATGTGTTTGTTTTGGTTAATTGCTGTCTTCTGATTTGTTTGTATTTTGATGTTGTTGTGATAGTCTGCAATGTACTGGGGATGAGTTATGGCGGGGTGCAGGGGCCGCTTTTAAACCTGGGATCTTGCTGTGTAATTCTGCATCAAAGTGCTCTCGCTCACCGCCCCGACCTCCCTAAATGATCTTTTCTCCCTTTTATCCCAAAGAACCTTTGTTGGGAAAGCTGGAAAGTGAAGATCCAAAATACCTGGGACCAGGAAAGCCTTGGACAAGAGCAACCTCCAGAGGGGAGCACGGGCCAGAGGCCTGAGGCCTGGTTTCCAGGCTGCAGCCTGTGGGGCCCAGGTGAGAGGTGGTCTGTTTATAACCCCGCGGTTTATTCTTCACTGCGGGGGTGGGGGAGTGTGGAGGCCTGATTTGTAGGGCCCTCTGGTTAATTGGGTCCTGTCAGATTGTGGCCCTGTCGTTTTTAAAATGGGTTTGAAGTCTGGGTTTAAAGTAACCAGGGTTTTGGGATTGTGACACAAACAGGTTAACCTGCAGGATCTGTGAGGCAGGACTCCCGAGGAGGGAAATAATACCCAAAATATCTGACCCTCTGTAAAGTCTTGTCACAATGTCAGAGGAATGTGGGTCATAGAGAGGGTAGGATGATAAATGAGCCGTCGTTATTTAAAATGGAGGGGAATAAAGATTACAGTGTACAGAATTAAATTAGAGAGAAACACACAAAGAGAGATCTCAGAGATGGAGAGAGAGGGGACAGAGAGAGAGAGAACGAGAGGAAACAGAGAGATCGCAGAGATGAAGAGTAAGCTAGGAGGAACAGAGAGAGAGAGAGAGAAGGAACACAGGGTGGGGAGTAACAGATAGAGGTATCAGAGATGGAGAGAGAGTGAGGGGGTTACAGAGAGGGGAGAACAGAGGGACAAGTGTTTGGAATTTGTTGAACAGTTGGGTTGGTCCCTCTGTTGTCCTGGAGACAGAATCGAACCCTTAACCAACGCCAGTGACACACACGATCTGTCTGATGTCACACTGCTGCAGTGGGATCTTGCTGTGTGTATTTCTAGCCTCTGGTCAACTGGTCTATTGTGATTTCTTTGTGTTTCGATGTTGCTGTGATGTGATGCAATGCATTAATGATGCAATAATTAAACTGAACCAGTATCACAGTAAAGTGAGAGATTGTGGAAGGCCAAAGAGCAGTGGGATCTTGCTGTGCTTTTAGTACCACTGTTGAATTTTATTTCAAATCAATTTTTATTCGTCTCTGTCAGTTCCCAGAGGAGGAGATTGGATCCGGGAGCTGAACCTCAGGACGGTGCAGAGACTGAGAGAATCAAATCATTTCTGCCGCCTGGAATCGTCAGACAAGAGCCAGAAACATTCAGAGAGAGAGAGAGAACAATCAGAAACTGGCCTGTCTCCTTGTTCATTTACACACACACACACACACACACACACAGGCATTAGAATTGTGGGGTTCAGGCCGTCTCTGTAGGATATTTATCACAAGGGGCAAGTTCTGGGCTGGGGAGATGTCAAAGGGGCAGAAAGATGGAGAGGGAGCTGCTGCACAGTCTGATCCCACAGACGTCACTGCCTACCTCTTGCTGCCCAGCTCCCACCTCTCCCTTTGTGTCTCCAGCTCACTCTCTCTGTCTCTGTCTGTCCCACATCTTTCCTTCAATCCCCATCCTTCCCATCTCCTCCCTGTTCACATTCCCCTGTAGATTCCCTTCCTTCAACTCTCTGGATCCTCCCCCTTTCCTGGAAGTGTTGGATTGTTCAATCTCCAACCTCCCTGCTAACATCTCCCCACACCCCTCTCTGTGTAAACCCTGCGGGATCTTGTTGTTCCTGCCTGAGGCTCATTCTATCTGCTTCATACCATCAACCCCCCTCTCTTTCACGAGCTGTCTGTTGTATCTCTCTCCTGTGGCTGCTCTTCCCTCATTCTCTCCCTCTCTCTCTCTCTCTCTCTCTCACACACCTTTGTATTTCTCTCCCTGGACTTTTACTTTCTCTCTCCCTCTCCATCACTGTGTTAGGCAATTCTCTCTCTCTCTCTCTGTCTGTCTCTCTCTCTCTCTGTCCTGTCTACCCCTCCCTAAGTGTTTTGTTCTTTCGGTCCTGTTCTCTCCCTGGGTTTTACACGCTCTCCTGTCTGTCCCCTGTTTCTCTCCCTGGGAGTTTCATTCCCTGGGATCTTTCTCTGCCCTTTGTTCTCTCTGCCTGGGTGTTTCTCTCTCTCTTTCCCTGGTTTCACACTGTGCCTCTCTCTCTCTCCCCATCTCTGTCCTTCTGTCTCTCCCTGGGATCTTTCTCTGTCCTTGGCTCGCTCTGTGCCCCTCCCTCAGTCTCTGTCCCTCATCTCACTCGCTTTCTCTCCCCCTCCCTATCTGTCCCTCCCTCCCTCTGTCCTGCTGTTCCTGTCCCAGGGTAGATTTGAACTCAGTAGCACTTGGTGCTGCACATGCTGTTATCACAGTGGGATCTTGCTGTTCCCTGTCTCCAATTGCCATCCCAATTGTGAGTGGGGGTGGGGGTGGGGGAGAGAAAGCCCCTTTCTCACTGAGGAGAGTGGAGAGGAAGCATGGGATCTTGCTGTGCATGAAAAAGCACACAGTTTATAGGCCAGTCAGTCAGTGGGCATCCTCCCCGTGCCTCAACCCCTCCAGCCCAGGGGCGAGGGCCCAGTGAAGGGGGGAGGGGAGGGGAGACGGTTATTGTACACGATGGAGACACAGAGGGGGCTTTTATATCCAGTGGGGGGGATGCAGGTAGGAATGGCAGTGGGGGCAGGATGGAGAAAGGGCAATTAGACCAGGACAAGGTGGTGGGGGGCAAAATGTTTGGGGGAAAGTGCAAGAGTTGGGTGGGGGTAATAACTCTGGGGATGGGCAAAAATGCCAGGACAGAAAACCGGGGGTGGGGTCGGTGGGGGAGGAAGTTGCTCAATTGGGGCAGTTTCAAAAAACTGGGGAGGAACAAAAAAAATGGAGCGGGACAAAATGAGAGAAAATATATTCCCCCACCCCCATTTTTGACTCCCCCAGCTCTGGGCACAATTGGCAGGGGGCAAAATTGTTGGCGGTGGGATTGTGGAGGGCAAAAGTGAGACACGTAAAATAGTGGGCACACAAGATGGGGCATAAAATATGAGGGAGTAAAGTCAGGGCCGGGGGGGTTGTTATTGCTGGAATTAATTTGGACAGGGAACAGGGCCTGCAGTTTACAGACAATGGAATGGACAGGGACAGGAGCAAATTGTCCCGACAGAAAAAAACCTGCTCTTGTGCAGTGGCAGAGGGAGGCCACCAGGGGGTGGCATTGTATCACTTTGAACACAATGGGGTCAGACGCAGACACAGTGAGAGTCAGAGAGGCTGGGGTGAGCTGAAAGTGGGGATAAAAGGATCCTTCTCAGGATGTAATTACACATTGGCATTTCCCAGGTGGGGGCGTGATGCTATGATAACCAACATCGGGAAGCAATGGTGGTGGAAGGGCATGGGCAGAGATTTCACTCGATTCTGTCACCGCTGTGTGACGTGTGCCCAGTACAACCCAGGCTGGCCCATTAAAATTAGAATGGGGCCCCAGCCACGCCCAAAGGGACTCTGGGGACAGTCACAGATGGATTTTATGGGACCTCTTCCCCAATCCCATGGGAAGACGGATTACCTTGTGATTATTGCTGAAAATGTGTTGCTGGTTAAAGCACAGCAGGTTAGGCAGCATCTCAGGAATAGGAAATTCGACGTTTCGAGCATAAGCCCTTCATCAGTGATTATTGACCAATTTACCAGGTGGGTCGGGGCCTACCCTACCCAGAACTGATCAGCTAACGCTGTGGCAAGGGTTGTAGCTGAGGAGGGGATTCCCAGGTGGGGTGTGCCGTCCCAGATGGGCTTCAACCGGGGACCCATTTCACTGTAAGTGTTGTAAAAACCACATGTCAGCTGATGGGCATTAAACTGAAATTTCACACACCCGCCCATCCACAAAGTTCAGGCATGGTGGAGTGAATGAACAGAACTCTTAAACCCTCCCTTGCTGAGGCCATGCAGGACTCTGACAAACGCTGCCCTGAGGTGCTGCCTGCTAAACTCGTGACTCCAGTCCAACACAAGCCGGTCAAATGGTTTGACCCATTACGAGTCGATGACAGGTCGGGCAATGTAACTGTTCGGGAAGCTCCGGGATGTTCCTGTTTATTGTTGCCTTCACCCTTTGCCTGGTAGCCACTGGGGGGGCAGCACCAAATGAATTGTGCCACCCTCAGTCCTGCTCCCCGGAGTAGGCGCAGGGTTCCATGTTAATACATACCTAACCATGTTCTATCAGCACACACAGCAAAATAACATCTCGAAATGCTGGGTGTGTACTCGAATCCCTGCACACTCTATTGGGGGGAATTACCCTGAGTCCCATTCCGTTTAATAAATCCAAAACGGTGGAATGGTGATTGGACCAGAACAGATCCTCACATTTATCCATTTGGGGGATGGGCGGGGGTTAGGTCTGACAGAGAATCTCTCTGGTCATTCATGTGAGGCCCTGACCAGACCATTTCTGCTGCCAATGATGAGGTCACCTGGGAGACCACGGGTTATAACATGCAAAACTATAAAGGTTGGTTCCGGCCTCACTACATCCTTTAACATACACCCGTCTGGCTCTGACCCTCACAAACACCGCGGGTGAAGGAACGCCCACGGGGGCAATTTGTTTTAATTCCACATCAGGGTGGAATGCCGGAACCAGAAAATGTTCCCGTTCCCTGCTCCTTACCCCGTCCGCCCGCCAATCGTTTCTTTCTGGAATATTCTGAGCCTTGAGGTTGTCAACATGACGACAGAGAAAACGTACAAAACCATTTGGACTTCAATTCCGACTGATTACCTGAGGCCTTACAATGAGAATTACTCTGACCATGCTGTCAAGGCCTACCCTTGGCTCCCTCCATATTGGTGAGGATCTTGCTCCCTTGCCTATGTGCTCCCTTTTGTTCACCATCACAGTTCCCTCCGTGTTCATCCCAAACTGCATCCACCTCATTCCAAACGGTCCATCACTGAGACCGAGCGATTCTGTATGTTCACCTTCCCCGCCTATGGGAGCGCTAAGGCTGCTAGGGAACTGATCAATATGGCCTCCACCTTGGAAAGGCTGGCTAATGAGACTGCCGATGGCTTTGCAGCGGTAAGCATGGCCATCTCCGAGGTGTCAGCTGAGGTCATTGCCGCCCGTACTGTTGTGTTGTCGCGCGAGTGGAGCTGAAAATGTTGCTGGTAAAGCGCAGCAGGTCAGGCAGCATTCAAGGAGCAGGAGAATCGATGTTTCAGGCATGAGCCCTTTTTCCTGAAGAAGGGCTCATGCCCGAAATATTGATTCCCCTGCTCCTTGGATGTTGCCTGACCTGCTGCGCTTTTCCAGCAACACATTTTCAGCACTGATCTCCAGCATCTGCAGTCCTCACTTTCTCCTATTTGCGAGTGGCACAAGGTGGCCCCTGTGCTGTTATTGGGGCCTAGTGCGGCAGATACATTCCGAATACCTCAGACAATATAACTGACCAAGCGGATCTCATCCGCCTGGAGGCTGATAATATCCAGCAGGAAGGGAAACAATTTCATGATTATAATCCTACCCCACTGATTACTACTGGATGGTGGTGGTCTGTTCATCATGCTCCTAACCCTCCCCACCTACGTTCGGGACACCACCCATGCCCTCCACCTCCTCCAGGATTTTCGCTTCCCCGGTCCCCAACGCCTTATTTTCACTATGGACATCCAGTCCCTGTACACCTCCATCCCCCATCACGAAGGACTCAAAGCCCTCCGCTTCTTCCTTTCCCGCCGCACCAACCAGTACCCTTCCACTGACACCCTCCTTCGACTGACTGAACTGGTCCTCACCCTGAATAACTTTTCTTTTCAATCCTCCCACTTCCTCCAAACTAAAGGAGTTGCCATGGGCACCCGCATGGGCCCCAGCTATGCCTGCCTCTTCGTAGGATATGTGGAACAGTCCATCTTCCGCAACTACACTGGCACCACACCCAACCTTTTCCTCCGCTATATCGATGACTGTATCGGCGCTGCCTCGTGCTCCCACGAGGAGGTTGAACAGTTCATCAACTTTACTAACACCTTCCATCCCGACCTCAAATTCACCTGGACTGTCTCAGACTCCTCCCTCCCCTTCCTAGACCTTTCCATCTCTATCTCGGGCGACCGACTCAACACAGACATCTACTATAAACCGACTGACTCCCACAGCTACCTGGACTACATTTCCTCCCACCCTGCCCCCTGTAAAAACTCCATCCCATATTCCCAATTCCTTTGTCTCCGCCGCATCTGCTCCCAGGAGGACCAGTTCCAACACCGCTCAGCCCAGATGGCCTCCTTCTTCAAGGACCGCAGATTCCCCCCAGACGTGATCGACGATGCCCTCCACCGCATCTCCTCCACTTCCCGCTCCTCCGCCCTTGAGCCCCGCTCCTCCAACCGCCACCAAGACAGAACCCCACTGGTTCTCACCTACCACCCCACCAACCTCCGCATACAACGTATCATCCATCATCATTTCCGCCACCTCCAAACGGACCCCTCCACCAAGGACATATTTCCCTCCCCTCCCCTATCAGCGTTCCGCAAGGACCACTCCCTCCGTGACTCCCTCGTCAGATCCACACCCCCCACTAACCCAACCTCCACTCCCGGCACCTTCCCCTGCAACCGCAGGAAATGTAAAACTTGCGCCCACACCTCCACACTCACTTCCCTCCAAGGCCCCAAGGGATCCTTCCATATCCGCCACAAGTTCACCTGTACCTCCACACACATCATCTATTGCATCCGCTGCACCCGATGTGGCCTCCTCTATATTGGTGAGACAGGCCGCTTACTTGCAGAACGCTTCAGAGAACACCTCCGGGCCGCCCGGACCAACCAACCCAACCACCCCGTGGCTCAACACTTTAACTCTCCCTCCCACTCCCCCGAGGACATGCAGGTCCTTGGACTCCTCCACCGGCAGAACACAACAACACGACGGCTGGAGGACGAGCGCCTCATCTTCCGCCTGGGAACCCTCCAACCACAAGGTATGAATTCAGATTTCTCCAGTTTCCTCATTTCCCCTCCCCCCCACCTTGTCTCAGTCAGTTCCCTCAACTCAGCACCGCCCTCCTAACCTGCAATCCTCTTCCTGACCTCTCCGCCCCCACCCCACTCCGGCCTATCACCCTCACCTTGACCTCCTTCCGCCTATCCCACCTCCATCGCCCCTCCCCCAAGTCCCTCCTCCCTACCTTTTATCTTAGCCTGCTTGGCAAACTCTCTCTCATTCCTGAGGAAGGGCTTATGCTCGAAACGTCGAATTTCCTATTGCTGAGATGCTGCCTAACCTGCTGTGCTTTAACCAGCAACACATTTTCAACTGTTCATCATGCTCCTGCATGTCTCGGACCACAAGGGGGGAACTGAAAACAGGAACGAACTAAACAAGAAATACTTACAGAACACAATGGCGATCTCTGTGTGTGCATGTACAGAACACAAGAAACCATCTTTCGCGGTCTTTTGTTGTATGTGCCATCCAGACTATAAAAACTGCTGTGCCTGATGTTCAAGGAGGGACGGCCTGGTCAAGTTCCACGGTTAGGGGCACAATCACGCTGCCCCTCCCAATAGGTTTTGATTTAATAAATTTGATTGACTTACTTCTAAATTTGAATTTTCTTAATTTTGATACAACACTACCCAATCAATTAACACCCTTGTAAAATGTTCCCCAAATGCAGGAATTGATATTAAAGTTGCTGGCTTTATCACTGCCTGAAAGTTTCCAATTTCCTGACACATATGAAATGTCCTCCAAAATTCGGCTACATCTTTATACAGTTCAGGCCAATAAAAATGTTCTTGGATTTTGACATGAGTTCTCCTTACTCCCAAATAACCTCCTACTGCTAATTTATATCCACAACATTTCCTTTCCACATCCCACCGGGAATACAACTTGATAAACTGCTGCCCATTTCCCATCCGCCTGAATGTGTGATGGTCTCCATTTCCTCAGGAAGGCCTCATTTATAAGATAGCAACATTCTGGGGTCTCTACAGATTCTGTGTTCTATATTCGATATTCTCATCGCTGGCTAATGAAGACTAGCATCCCGTACGCCTTCTTAACCATCCTGTCTACCTGTGCTAACAGCTTCAGGGATCCAAGCTCCCTTTGATCCTCAGTACTCCCCTCGGACCTACTATTTATTTGGACCCACCAGACTGTTCCACCATTCATGGGAACGTGGCTGATCCAACATTCCTCACGGCTACGTTCCTGCCTTTTCCCTTTAATCTTCGACTCCCCAACTGATCAAGTATCTATCTCTGATGGAGATAAACTTAAAGCATTAGCCTGCCCCCTCTCCATGGATGGTGCCTGACCGCTGTGATTTCCAGCATTTTTTGTTTTCAGTACAGATCCCAGCATCTGCAGTAATTAGCTCCGACAAGGATCCAACTCTCTCATTCTTAAATATACACAGGGACTCTGCTCCCACAGCTCTCCCTGTGGCTGTCCCATCTTATTCACTTTCCTCATTCCTGAAGAAGGGCTCATGCTCGAAACGTCGATTCTCTGGCTCCTTGGATGCTGCTTGACCTGCTGCGTTTTTCCAGCAATACCTTTTCAGCTCTGATCTCCAGCATCTGCAGTCCTCACTTTCTCCCATCTTATTCATCACCCATAAAACAAATCTTAATTTCTCATTTATTACCTCAGCTCGGAGTGTATAATTTACATATACAATTTTGGGACAGAATTAGTCCTTGTCTTATTACCATTATCTGATTTGCATAATGACCAAAGTTTTACATCAGCTGCCAACCTATTATCATTATCTATTCTTTGACACTCTTATTGACCTGATGCTCAATTTCAATTTTTTGATGATGTTCCTAATCCTACATTCTACTGTCAATTTCAACCATTATTACTTTGTACACGAGATGCGTGGGATCTCTGACTAAAATAGCATTTATAGCCCATCCCTAACATCCCCAGTGAAGACGGTGGTGTGCTGATCAGATTCACTGCTGTTTCTGCATTTACCTGCATGCACTTTGTCTTATTCACTGGTGGGACGTGAGCATCGCTGGTCCAGACCTGGCTGGGAACGCTGCCTGTTCCCAGTTGCTCCTCCATAATGTGTGGGGGTGAGCTGCCTTGTTGAACCACTGCAGTCCGTGTGGTGTAGGTAGACCCACAATGCTGTTAGGGAGGGAGCTCCAGGATTCTGACCCAGTGAAGGGACGGTGATATATTTCCAAGTCAGGATGGTGAGTGACTTTGAGGTGAATGTGCAGGGATTTCCATTCTTATCTATCTGTCTCTTGCCCTTCTGGATGGTAAAGTTTGTGGGTTAGGAAGATGCTGTCTGAGGACTTTGGTGAATTTCTGCAGTTCATGTTGGAGATGGTCCACACTGCTGCTGCTCAGAAACAGTGGTGGAGGGAGTGGGTGTTTGTGGATGTGGTGCCAACTAAGCAGCTGCTTTGTCCTGGATAGTATCAAACTTACTCGCTGTTGTTGGAGTTGCAGTCATCCAGACAAGTGGGGAGCATTCTGTCACACTCTTGACTTGCGCTCTGGAGATGGTGGACAGGCTTTGGGGAGTCAGGAGGTGAGTTACTTGTAGCAACATTCCAAACCTCAAACAAATGTGGCCTTGATATTAAAGGTAGTCAGTCCCACCTCACCTGTGGGAATCAATTCATTCGGGGGCAGCAGTTCTTTAACGCTGTTTTTGAGCAGCTGGAGTTGGGGACACTTCCCACAGATGCAGTTCGCAGGGACACTAGTGGTGACCCTTACCTCCCACATTCTACAAGAGGTACATTCAACTGCCCGAACCTCCATTCCCACTGTTCTAAATCCCCGAGACTACTGAGAAACTAAAGGAAAATACTGAAACCAGTCAACTTCCCAATTGGGGCACAGAGCCCTTTTGTTTTGGTGAGAGGAGGAAGACGGTTTGGAGACATTCCCGAGTACTGTTTGGGGGAAAGCAACTGCCCAAATATAAAGCCTTACTTAACCAGCAGTCCCGTGTCTGCTCGTGCTCAGTGTGCGCTCTGCATATACAAGAGGTAAACCTTTATATCTGTTTAAATTGACCTTCCTGTCGGGCCTCTGGTCATCGCTGTCACTCCTCACCCTCCAACTGCCACCAGAAAAAAACCATCCAGGATGAAGCAGCCGCTTGGTTGGCATCACATCCCCAGACATCCCCTCCCTCCATCACTGACACTCAGTAGTAGCAGTGTTTACCAACTACACTGTGCACTGCAGAAATTCACCAAAGATCCTCAGACAGCACCTTTCAATCCCACGAGCACTTCCACCTCGAAGGACAAGGGCAGCAGATAGATGGGAACATCACCCCCTTCAAATTCCCCTCTGAGTCACTCACTATCCTCATTTAGAAATATATTGTCATTCCATCAGTGTTAAAGGCAGCTCAGCAGTACCTTCTCAGGGGCAATTAGCGATGGGGAATAACTACAGACTCAGTCAGTGATACCCACATCCCACGAGTGAATAAAACAAAATCATTTCATGGTTTGGAAACAGTCGGACCCTCCTGTGGGCTTCACTGAGGAGTTTTATTTATTCACAACACAAGGAATCCGTGTAACCAGGTATTTTACTGCGTTACTGATCTTCGCTCTGAACTGAGACAATGTTGCTGCATAAATAAATGCGTTTGTGCAACAGCTTAGGTTCCGCAGCATGACACCAACAGCATTGAAGTGATCAAGTAACGGCGAGTAACAAACAGGACTGATTCCTTGAATGATATAATATAAAAAATACACAACAATAGTTAACCATTGGAGGATGAAGCTCCCAGAGATGGTGAAGAGCAAAATCACAGCCTTCCTTCTGCTCTCCATCTCTGGGTCTCTGTGATTCTCTCCTTTGCTCTCACCCTTCAGCCTCTTCCGGACTCGACTGGTCACTAAAATGTGTCTGACTGTCAGAGCATTGAGCAACAGAATTAAAGCGAATGGCAGTAAAGGGGTTAAAACTGTATCGAGCCAATCTAATACCACCCACCAAGTCTCAGTGAAGTAGCTTAGCTTTGTTTTACAGTAGAATGGCACATTGTTGATTATCCTCACAGGCTCATATTCAAAATAGAAGGGGATGTTTTTCAGACAGAACAGGGTGCAGGTTGTTGCCAGAACCACAGTCGCAGCTTTCTCAGTGCAATATTTTGTTCTCAGCTTCTGACAACAAATGGTCACAAATCGGTCAAAGGAGAAAGTGACGGTGAACCAGACAGAGCAGTCCCTGGCAGCACGACACAGTGCCCCAATAACACTGCACACAGGAGTGATGTCCAGGAAAGACTGCAGGTAATAATAGAAAGGTAATTTCCACAGTATAACCTCAGTAATAATGTTCATCAGATCGGCAGCTGCCATAACCACCAGGTAGCGAGTAGTGCAAGGGGAAACACCACAGTTTTGCCTGGAAAGGACTGTAACTGCTACCAAATTTACTGTGGGAGACAAATGGGAAAAGAAACAACAAATTATTGATCAGAAATACCCCCCACCCATTCCAGAGAGCAACAACAAGGTTTTACCAACAAATTCCCATGCACTGTGTGACTGGGAGTGGTTGGGTGTGAGTGAGTTTGAGTATCAGACTTCAACACTCATCCAGATTGTCCTCCAGCCCAGTCAGTCTCGAGATTCTAGAGGTTAGACAGATATTGAGCTCACAGCCACTCCTAGGAGAGCAGAAGAAAGTCTATGATTTTCTTTGGTTGCATGGTTATGTACAGAACCCCATTAGAATCCTCAATCCCAAATCAGTTATAGGACTAGCAATTGGACTGTCAATAATCCAAACTCTCCCCTTCTCCAGAGAAACAGTTATCCCCTGATCCTGTCATTGGACTAAATCCTGATCGGAGCCATGGCAGGATTATAAAACAGGTCACCAGAACCTGTGTGAGATTTCAAACACAACTACACCATGTATCTTAAACAAGGGCAGTACAGCAGAGCATGCAGGACTCCCTTAATGACAATGTGGGAGTTTTAGGTTTACTGTAATATTTACACTGTAAATCTACCCACCAACATCTCAATGTGGAGGGACCAGGAGGGCAATCTGTCAAAATTTCAATCTCCTGACCAAAGAGTGTGAGGAGAGAATTTCGGGAAGCGATGGTAGATGAAGCTTCACAAATCAGAACAAGGCGCAAATTCTTCAATTCCTTTGCTTTGCCAAAAAAAAAGAACAATCTGAGTTTGAAAATTCCCAACTGATGCAGCATCCATGACTGTGTGTGTGTAAGAGAGTTCCAAACCTTTCCCACCCTCTGTGCACAGAAGAGCTTTCTGACATCTCTCCTGAACGCTCTCAGCCCCATTCACAGACTATGATCCTTTGTTCTAAATCTGCAACCAGTAGAAATAGTTCATGTTTTCCTTTTAATATTTTGTTGGACTTCACTCAGATCATCCCTTAACCTTCAAAATTCTCCATCAACCTGGCTTCATTTACGGAATGAAATCAGAAGAAGCGCAGCAGGTCTAGAGCATCTGTGGGAGAGAGCACAGAGTTCGGGTCGAGTGACCCTTCTTCAGAACTAACCTGCCTGATCTCTCCTCATACCTTGAAGCCATATCAAACTGGAACAGATGACACAACACTGAGAACAGAAAATGCTGCAGCAGCAGTGAGGTTGGGAGTCTCTGTCAGTGTAGGATTGTACCGAGAATGCTGCTCAGTGAATTGCTGTCACTGTCCCGGTGCCTGGATAAGGGTGACCAGTCAGTGAGCTGGAGACGTTATTGTTCAAACGGGAAAACCAGAGAGCAGATCAGCAGCAAATTAAAACAAGTTCAGTTGTCATAGCGCCATACCTGGGATGCCAATAAAAGCAAGGATGGTGTAGAACACTTTCTGCACGTGATCAATTGGTCGATGCATTTTTCTGTGTGAGGTGAGCTGTCCCTTCAGGCAGCTGACAAGCTCCTCGTTTGAGACTCTGAGCTGATGCATTCCCAGAGACGCTGCCTTATACTGTGAGGGAGCTCCTTGGGGAGATCGAGGTGACAGCATTGCTCGGCTTTGTTGCTGTTTTTCACATTTCTGGAAATGAACAAACCCATTACAATAACAAGTGTAATCCTGATTACAGAGGGGGGTTACGTGATAATGAAACAACAAAAGCAGGAACTGGAATCTGCCAGCAATAACACTGTCCACTCAAACACCATGAGCCCCATCCTGAGATCACACCCTATTTCATGATGTGAAGGTGCTGATGTGGGACTGGGGTGGACACGTTCAACCTGTTGGACGAGAACCTACTCTGTCTGTCTCACTGTCTCTCTCTGTTTCTATCTGTCTCTCTCTCCTTCTCTGTCTCTCTGACTCTCTCTCTCCCCCTCTCTGTATGTGTGTGTGTCTCTCTCTCTGTCTCTGGGTCTGTGAAGCTGGTTTCTCTCTCCCTCACTCACTCTCTGAGTGATCAGCTGGTCTCTGGTTGGTCAGCTGGTCTCTGACCCTTGCCGTGCTGGTCTCCTCAGAATGCCTCCAGAAGATTTAAGAAAACCGTCTGCAGGTGAACCCTGTTTGTGTGCCTTGGTCGTTGGTTTTTCATAACGTTCTGTAGTTTGGAGCAATCCGGAGAATCCGTTAGTCGTCTGAAACACTGTCAATCATAGACATAGATGAGAGTGGTCCTGAGGGAAAAGTACGAAACTGCGCCTAGGCTAATAATATCAAAATTTGACAGAAGCTGGGAAATGAGGATTGGGAGCAGCTATTTGAAGCGAAGTTCACATTTGCTGTGTGGGAGGCTTTCAAAGATAGGTTGAAGATAGTGTAGGATAGGCATGCCCCTTTGAAAACAAAGGATAGAAAAGGCAAGATTCGTGAACTGTGGATGACAGGAGAAATCGTGCGACTAGCCAAGAGGAAAAGGAAAGCATCCATAACGTCCAGGCAGTGAAGAACAGAATGGGCCTTGGAGGAATATCAGGAGGGTGGGACCAATCTTAAACGAGGAATCAAGTGGGCTAAAAGGGCTCATGAAATAACTTTAGCGAGCAGAATTAAGGAGATTCCCAAGGCCTTTTCTTTATGTATAAGAAGCAAGAGGGTATCGAGAGAAAGTGTTGTTCCACTAAAGCATAAGGAAGGAAGGTTGTGTGTCGAACCTGAGAAAATGGGTAAGATTCTCCATGATTACTTTGCATCAGTATTCAATGAGGAGAGGGACATGATGAATTTTGAGATTAAAGGTCGAAGTTTATTTACCCTGGATCATGTTGACGTAAGGAGGGAAAAAGTGTTGGATAGGCTCAAAGATATTAAGGTGGACAAATCCCATCGGACCAGATGGGATCTATCCCAGGTTGCTGAGGAAGGCAAGAGAAGAAATAGCTGGGGCCCTAACAGATAGCTTTGTCACATTCTTAACACAGGAGAAGTGCCAGAGGACTGGAGAGTGCTCATGTTGTCCCCCTGTGCATGAAGTGTAGTAGGGATATTCCAGATAACTACAGACCAGTGAGCCTGACGTCAGAGGTGGGGAAGTTACTGGAGAAGGTACCGAGGGATTAAAATCTATTTATATTTGAAAAATAATGGGCTTATCAGTGATAAGCAACATGATTTTGTGTGGGGGAGATCGTGCCTCACCAACCTCATTGAGTTCTTTGAAGAAGTGACCAAGTTGGTAGATGAAGGAAAGGCTGTCGATGTCATATATAATAAGGCATTTGATCAGGTTCCCCGTGGTAAACTAATGGAGAAAGTGAAGTCACATGGTGTGCAGGGTGTTCTCACTATGTGGACAAAGAACTGGTTGAGCAACAGGAGATAGAGACTAGTAGTTGAAGGGAGATTCTCGAAATGGAGAAAGGCAACTGTTCTGTTCCACAGGGATCAGTGCTGGGCCACTGTTGATGGTGATATACATAAATGATCTGGAAGAGGGCATTGTTGGTCTGTTCAATAAGTGTGCAGATGAAACGACAATTGGCGGAGTAGCAGAAAGCACAGGGGACTGTCAAAGAATCCAGGAAAATATAGATAGACTGGAGAGTTGGGCAGAGAAGTGTCAGATGGTGTTCAATCCAGGCAAATATGAGGTGATGCACTTTGGGAAGTCTAATTCTAGGGCAAACTAGACTGTAAACAGAAGAGCCTTGGGAAAAGATGATGAGCAGAGAGATCTGGGAGTTCAGGTCCATTGTACCAAGAAAGTGGCTGCACAGGTGGATAGAGTGGTCAAGAAGGCATATGGTATGCTTGCCTTCATTGGACGGGGTATTGAGTATAAGAGCTAGCAGGTCATTTTAAAATTGTAGAAGACTTTGTTTCGGCTGCATTTAGAATACTGTGTACAGTACTGGTCGCCACATTACCAAAAGGATGTGGACGCTTTGGAGAGGGTACAGAGAGGGTTTACGAAGATGTGCCTGGTATGGAAGGTGCTAGCTATAAAGAGAGGTTGAGTAAGTTAGGTTTATTTTCATTAGAAAAAAGGAGATTGAGGGGGGACCTGATTGAGGTTTACAAAATCATGAAGGTTACAGACATGGTGGATATAGATAAACGTTTTCTCAGGGTGAGGGACTCAGTGACGATAGATCATGTGTTCAAGGTGAGAGGTGAAATGTCTAAGGGGGATACACATGGAGAGTATTCTACACACAGGGAAGTAGGTGCCTGGAATGCGTTGCCAGCAGAGGTAGTAGAGGCAGGCACGATAGATTCATTTAAGATGTGTCTGGACAGATACATGAGGAGGTGGGGAGCAGAGGGATACAGATGCTTAGGAGTCGGTTTAGACAGTGGATTTGGATCGGCTCAGGCTTGGAGGGCCGAAGGGCCTGTTCCTGGGCTGTAAATTTTCTTTGTTCTTTGTTCTTGTTCTTTGTTTGGGTGGCTTGTTCCTGTTGGTTTCTTTGTGTAGCAAGACCCACTGCCTTTCTGTCTGGGCTCTCCTTTGTTTGATGGGGAAGTTGTTGGGGATATAGCTGTCCATGACCAGCAATGTTTTAGCATCAAGGGGGCTGCTACATTTCCCCTTCGCACACTGTCCTTCCCCTCTCCCTACCTTCTTCTTTCACCATCCCCACTCTCTCCATTCCCCCCACACACTCTCCTCTCCTCCCACACTCTCCTTTCTCCCCCACTCCACACTGTACTTTCCCCCTCCCCACACTCTCCTTGTCCTCCTCCCCATACTCTCCTTTCCCCCCTCCTCACACTCTCCTTTCACCCCCCTCCCCACACTCTTTCTCCCCCCTCTCCACTCTCTGCTCTTCCCCCTCCACACACTCTCCTTCCTCGTCCCCACGCTCTCCTTTTAAAAGCCATTTGGACAAATACATGGAGAGGGAAGAATTAGAAGGATGTTAGCCAAGTGCAGGGTAATGGGATTAGCGGGGATGGACATTTGATTGGCACGGACCAGTTTGGGACAAAGGCCCTGTCTCTGTGCTGTCGGACTCCATGATTCAATGTATTGAATTTGAGAAAAAGAACCAGTTAATTGGAACACATTAAGGCCAGCAGCATGAACCATCTGTCACAGCTGCAGCACATGGGCTGGAGGGTGACATCTAGACACTGCCCTGGCTCGGGGGGAAGAGTCGTTGGATAATTTACACCAAGAGGCTGTCGCAACTTGGAGGGTTGGATTGTCTGATTTTAGTCAGTGCTCAGAGGCAGGAGAGTGTGATTACGAGTGAGGTATGGACAGGGACACAGACTGCCACAGAACAGGAGGCTCATTCTTTGGCAAGAGTAACGACTGTAACACCAGTGGAACCGGGAGCCAATCAAGTGGGAGAAACTGAGAGCACTGGAATTGTAGTCGGGGTCTCACAGGGATCGTCACTGAACGTGAGTCCAGGAGGCTGTGTTGCCTTCCCATGCTGGGGTTCAGGGTCTATGGTCAGGGCTAAAGACAAGTCTGCAATGGGATGGGCAGGATCCACGTAGGTATAAGCAACATATACCAGGCAAGAAACAAGGTTCAACCTGGTCACTGTCAGGAGCTCAGTGTTGAATAAAGAAGATGAAACCTCAGCCATCTGATGCCAAGAGTTAATTGGCACAGGGCCAATCAGATTAGGGAGAGCCATTGATGGCTCAAAGACTGGTGTGGGAGAGTTGGTTTCTGGCTCTCTCATCACAGATGCTACCAGACCTACTGAGGTTATATTTCAAATTCCCAGTGACACCAGCGTTTACGCTGTAGTTCGGTCGATGTTACCTCTCATGCGTGTTTTATGCCAGACTCCATTACTCCAGTCTTCAATCTGTTCAATTCCATACGCCACTTTCTGCTATTTCCTACTAATATTAAGAATGGCCTGCCTGGGCCCCAATGCTGTTGGCTGGTATCATCCTCTCTATCTCTGTCAAATCGAAGTTTCATTTAAAAAGAAATGGTGACACTTTTTTTGGAATTGAATGTCAATCGTAATTGTATATACTAAATAATACAAGAATTAAATACCAAGCATTGCAATAAAAACAACATGGCTTCCACTCTGCTGTCGGCCAGTTACAGTGATGTATGATCACAGCACGTTGCTGCCCGAATACAGTCTTTCTCCATGGTGACCTTCTGCCATTTGTTACAATAGCTTCAGTTTTTATCCAGCCTCTCAGAAAATAATTTGTGAAACATTTTGAATACATCCTTACATCAATCTTTTATTTTCTTAGATCAGGCACAGTCACATTAGTTTAATTTGAAATCCACACTGACTCTCCTGAAACAGACCCACCCTCCCCAATTGGATTTGTGTTGATCTGCTCCAGGTTATTCCAAGTGTACACAGCCCTGGTGTTAAACTGACCTGCCTGTAGTCTCCGGAATGTACTCCTGTACTATTGAGAAAGGTGTCCCATTCTCCAGTTTGTATGGTGGGGCAGGGGGACTGGGTTGAGCTGCAGTTTGTGGGTTTATGAAGCAGAAAATAAAAACGTGGTGCAGAGTTAGGCACAGAGATACCGATGACCTCATCAGCTTGAAACTGTTTTCTTGTTCCTCCTCCTTTAATCAATGTAGTTTTCAGGGTCTAACTCCGAATTCTCGGAGCTCTGTAACTGGCCTGGAACAGTGTGTTGATAGGGCTATTGTAATCCACAAGAGGAGTCTTTCCCACTGCACTGCTTCCATGGGCTGGAATGCTGCAGACTGAGCAGAAAATCTCAAATACAATCCCAAAACCCACTGGGCCACACTGCTCCTTCTCACTGAATGAAGACACTCACCAGAAGCAGGTTCTGTCTCATGTTCAAGACTTGAAGCCCTGACTGTCACTGAATAAAGGCTGTACTCAGAGGCAGAAATGAAATAAACTTTCGAACTGTGCTTTATCGCTGTTGAAGATCTGCGTGTCCGAGTTCAAGTCATTTGATTGGGGAATGAGAGGGGCAGGACACCAGTGAAATGGAGGGAATGGTGGGGGATCTCACTGAGGGCCATCTCTGAAAGTTGGAATCAGAAAGATGCTATTCCGTATTGTAAAAGTTTAAGGTGAATTCATAGATACATGGAGATGGCAAACAGAAATTATTTCAAGAATGTCTTGTTTAGAATTTGGAGCCATAAAAGGAAGAAGTAGTGTCTAAAGGCTTATCCAGTTGGAACCCGAGTACGATTGTAAATGGCTGCTCCTCCAACATCTCTGACCCTCTCGTGGACATGTTAAGAGTAACCTCGTGGTTCAAACAAATTAACTCCTTACTTTTGAAGATTGTTACAGAGAGTCAAACAGACAAGAAATGAAAGACTCTCTGCTGATGCATTTTCAACCTGTCAACAACCTTTCATCAGTGTCAATTCTCCCTGTGCCTCTTGCCTATTTCCAAAAGCAAATTGTGGCCCGTGTTTAACTTCCTGCTCAATCTTGTATTTTCTGATGACAGTCGGAGTCCAGTGGTAGATTCGAACATAACCTTATTTTTGTACAACTTCACACTGTTTAGCAGGCACAGCAATAAGGGACAGATTATCTTAAGTTGGCATTTAGAATGTAAGTGCACATACCCGCAACCCCTGCCCCTGTCCCAACCCCGGGATTACTATTAGTCAGCAGAGCTGAGTTATCCCTTTGTAATTGACTCTGTGGTACTGCACTTTGTACAATTGATCATTGCCTCAGCAAAACAACAGAGATGGACAGGCTTGTGGTCCATCCCTGGGGCTTCATCATGTTTTCCAGAATCTAATCTCCTTTCTTGAGGCTTTTCACAATGGATACTGTATTAAAGTAACATGTGCCAACTGCACCATGTTAACTGCCAATTAATTAGGTATTTGCCTATTACTTCTGGTATCTATTAAATTCCTCATTATAGAAAATGTAAAAGAATGTTGATTTTTCGAGTCATAGTGATATACAGCATGGAAAAAAAGCATTCGGTCCAAATCGTCCATGCTGACCAGATATCCGAACCTAACCTAGTCCCATTTGCCAGCATTTGGCCCATATCGTTCTAAACCCTTCCTTTTCATGTAACCATCCAGATGCCTTTCAAATACTGTATTTGTCCCAGCCTCCACCACTTCCTCTGACAGCTCATTCCATCCACGCACCATTCTCTGTGTGAAAAACCTGCCCCTTAGGTCTCCTTTATATCTTACCCCTTTCACCCTAAACTCATGCCCTCTAGTTCTGGATTCCCCTGCATCAGGGAATAGACTTTGTCTATTTACCTTATCAATGCCCCTCATGACTTTATAAACATCTATAAGGTTACCTCTCAGCCTCCGACACTCCAGTGAAAACAGTCCCAGCTTATTCGGCCTCTCCCTATAGCTCAAGCCCTCGAACCCTGGTAACAAGCTTGTAAATCTTTTCTGAACCCTTGCACGGACACCCCTACTGATAGGAAGGAGAACAGAATTGCACTCAACATTCCAAATGAATTGATATAATCTCCTGTAACATGACCTCTTAATTCCTATATTCAAAACTCTGACCAATAAAGGAAAACGTACCAAACACCTTCTTCAGCATCCTATCTACCTGCTAAGGAGCTATGAACCTACACTCCAAGGTCTCTTTGTTCAGCAACACTCCGTAGGACCTTATCATTACGTGTATAAGTCCTGCTCTGATTTGCTTTTCCAAAACGCAGCACCTCTAAATAATACTCCATCTGTCACTTTTCAGCCCATTGGCCCATCTGAACAAAATCCCATTGAAATC
The DNA here is from genome assembly GCF_020745735.1 of Hemiscyllium ocellatum. Taxonomy (NCBI): domain Eukaryota; kingdom Metazoa; phylum Chordata; class Chondrichthyes; order Orectolobiformes; family Hemiscylliidae; genus Hemiscyllium; species Hemiscyllium ocellatum. The sequence continues at coordinate 41,194 of NW_026869220.1, read as the reverse complement.
TGAGGTAACCTTCTTCACTACCCAGTCTACCTCCAATTTTGGTGTCTAATACCTCCTAATACATCCAAATCATTTATATAAATGACGAAAAGCAGTGGACCCAGCACTGATTCTTGTGACACACCACTGGTCACAGGTCTCCAGTCTGAAAAGCAACCCTCCACCACCACTCTCTGTCTTCTACCTTCAAGCCAGTTCTGTATCCAAGTCTAATGCTCCCTATATTCCATGGGATCTAACCTTGTTAACCAGTCTCCCATGTGGAATGCTGTTGAACGCCTTAATGAATCCATACAGGTCACTTCTCCTGCTCTGCCCTCATCAATCTTCTTTGTTACTTCTTCAAAAAAAACTCAAGTAAGTTCATTAGACACGATTTCCCATTCACAAAGCCATACTGACTATCTCTAATCAGTCCTTGCCTTTCCAAATACATGTAAATCCTTTCCCTCAGGATGTTCTCCAACAACTTGCCAACCACCAATGTCAGGCTCACCGGGAAAACTGGAATCATTAGGTATCAGGGGTCAAACGCTCTGCTGGTTAGAGTCATACCTGACACCTCGGAAGGTGGTTGTGACTGTGGAGTGTCAGTCATCTTAGCTCCAGGACATCTCTGCAGGTGTCCCTCAGATAATTGTACAGTGTTCCCCTCTCTTTTTCCGAGGTGTCTGTATGTCAGCATTTTGGGACCTTCCACTCCAGCTCACTATCACTGTTTTAAAGTTAATTTCTCGATAGATCATGTATTAATGTCTTATCATTTAAACTACGTTTTTATGCTCTTCCAAGCCCCACTCATCTGTTTGTCACAGTCTGTCATTTTCCCTGGAGCGAATGGATCACAGCTGCCTTCTCTGGACCAGGAGGATTCTCCAGGATTCAGGCAGCAGCAGCAGCAGCAGTGGGTGATGTTTGGCAAGAAGAATCGATAAAGAGACTTAAATTTAAATAGTGAGATGTGTCAGAACTGTCTGAGCTTCTGTGTGTAAAATTTACAGATGCCCAGAGGGGGATGATGCTGTGACTGTCTGTATGTATGTGACTGTATTTAGCACTTACTCTCCCCAGCAGAGGGGGATATCGCTGTGATTGTTTGTGTGTCTGTGTAAGTGTGTGTGTCTGTCTGTGTGTGTGTACCTGTGTGTGTCTGTGTGTGTGTGTGTGTCTGTGTGTGTCTGTATGTGTGTGTCTGTGTGTGTGTGTGTGCCTGTGTTTGTGTGTATCTGTATGTGTGTGTCTCTGTGTCTGTGTTTGTGTGTGTCTGTATGTGTGTGTCTCTGAGTCTATGTTTGTGTGTGTCTGTGTAGATGTGTGCGCACATGTGTTTGTCTGTCTGTCTTTAACATTGACAGTCCCCAGCAGAGAGGGGTCATGCTGTGACTGTCTGACTGTGAGGGAGTGATTTTCACAGAGTCCAGTAGAGGAATATTTCTGTTGGTGCTGTGTGTGCAGGAACTGACACTGTTCAATATATAAACTTCACCAACACAGTTTGTGCCAAGCATCAACTTACTAACATTGGCCGTGTAAACTGTTGATGAAAATATGGAACCGCGTTGTCATGTTTCTTGTTGCTGGGAACGAAGTACATTTGTTTCATAATCTTATGTTCAATTCTGTCATAAACCCAGAGTCACAGAGATATAAAGCACAGAACCGGACCCTTCAATCCAACCTGGCCATGCTAACCAGATATCCGAAATAAATCTAGTCCCATTTGCCTCCATTTTGCTCATAGGCCTCCAAATCCTTTTTGCTCATATCCCTACCCAGATGTTTTTTAAATGTTGTACCAAATTCCACCACTTTCTCTGGCAGCTCATTCCATACACGCACCACCCTCTGCCTGAAATCTGCTAACTGTTTTCAGCCTTTATTAAACTGTTGTGCGATCTCAGGGGAAATAACTCAAATAGTCTCTCTTTTTAGCTGCCATGGATTCTTTGACTCCCTAACCTCAAGGCAGCTTCAGCTGAGGAGGTGAAGGACTAGGAAAGGAAGAAAAGGTTCTTCTCCCTCCTCGATTAGTTAGTCACCCCCAGAAGAGATTTAACACTGACACACCTTTCCACTGATGGTTTTAGTTTGGTCAATGCGGATTACAATGGATTATTGTTTACCTTTTCCTGATTTCTTATATCTGATGGCCATCATGGAACTGTGCAGCTTTTTTGCACCAGCGAGAGAGCAGAATGAATAACTCTGGTATTCTCCACAGTGTTTGATTTTAAAGAGCTGTGTTAAATATCACACACTGGCATCATGTCTGTGTTGCTGCTGTTATTTGTGACAGATACTCCCCTCCCTCTTATCAAATCATAAATTCCCCACAGTGTGGTAAAAGGCCCTTCGGTCCAACATGTCCACACCAACCCTTCAAAGAGGAACCCACCAAGACCCATTCCCCAACATTTCCCCCATCTCATACACCTGACCTACGCATCCCAAAACACGTTGGGCAATTTATCATGGCAAATCCATCTAACATGTTCATCTTTGAATTGTGGGAGGAGACTGGAGAAAACTCAGGGAGGATATGCAAATTCCACACAGACAGTCACCTGAGGCTGGAATCGAACCTGGGACCCTGGTGCTGTGAGGCAGCAGTGGTAACCACTGAGCCACCGTGGCACCCCATCTTGATCCCGTCCCAGCCCGTCTGCCTGTGCAGTCACATCGGTCCATCAGCAGAGGGTGGCATCGCATCACATTCATCACAAGAGACAGAAACAAGGACAGGGACTTTGACCGTGTTTTAGGTCATGCCCATCTCCCCAGACAAAATATTCCCAATTATAGGGGGGAGTTGCTTACGAAACTTGTTTATGTGACACGGTTTTTGTGTGTTTGGGACTGTATGTGAATTTGTAAGATGATTTTTGCCAGAGTGTTTAGGTGTGCGAGTGACAGAATGTGTGTGATTTTTGTGTGAGTGTTTTTGTTTCAGTGTCTGTCACAGTGTGCGAGGGTTTACTTGTGTTGGTGTGTGTACGTGTGTGTGATAGATGGAGTTTGAGACCCTAAACCTATGCCCTCTAATTTTGGACTCCCCCACCACCATGGAAAAGATCTTGTCTAATTATCCTATCCATGCCTCTAATGATTTTATAAAACTCTATGTGGTCACTCCAGGGAAAATAGTCCCAATCTATTCAGCCTCTCTCTATAGCTTAAAACTCCAATCCTAGCAACATCATTTAAAATCTTTTCTAAACCATTTCAAGTTTCATACCTTTTTGCCGATAGCAGGGAGACCAGAATTACACACAGTATTCCAGTAATGGCCTAACCAATGTCCTGTGCAGCTGCAATATAACCTCGCAACTCCTATACTCAGTGCTCTGCCCACTAAAGGGAAGCATACCAAAAGCCTTCTTCACAACCCTGTCTACCTGTGATTCCACTTTCAAGGAACCATGATCCTGTACTTTGTTCAGCAACACTCCTCAGAACCTTACCATTAAGTGTATAAGTTCTGCCTTGATTTGCTTTTCAAAAACACAGCACCCCACATTCATCTAAATTAAATCCTATTTGCCGATCCTCAGCCCATTGGCCAATCTGGTCATGATCCCGTTGTACTCTGTGGTAACCATCTGTGCTGTCCACGACACCTCCAATTGAATTTCTGTTCAATTCTGCAACAATCTTCCCTCCATTTGTATAAATCTTGTGAGAAATTGTAAATCCAGCCTGGTTCATTGTATAATGCATTATCATCATTTGTATAAATCTCAGGATCACTAAGCTTGCTGACTAAATATTTACCTTAGTTTGATTAAATTTGTGCAGAAATCTTGTGTTTAGTTGTGCAGTACTCTTGTACACATTAGTACAAACATGTTGTGTTCTTTGGTGGCATAAACTGGCACTAATTTGTCCAAAGATCTTGTGTTAATTTGAGCTGGAACTGTGTGTTCTGGCTGTTCCTGCTTTGTGTCTGTGTGTATTCCAAGTCTGGGTGCAATGGGGGTGGGTGGACAGACAGGGTTAGACCTGGGCTAAACTATTGACCTGTTCCTTTTTCCCACACACCCCTCTAATCTCACAGAGATGTGTGTTGGTATGTTCCATACCTGGGGGAGGTGAGCCCCAGGTATAGGGAGCTGGGACAACGCCACCAACATTTCTTATGAAGAAATTATGCTCAAAAAGTCGACTCTCCTGCTCCTCGGATGCTGCCTGACCGGCTGTGCTTTTCCAGCACCACACATTTTGACAGGGAGCTGAGAGCTGACTGGATGAACAGGGATTTGGGAAGAGATCGGTTTTGAGTGAGGGAGGGTTAGGGTATTTAAGTCGAACATTAGCCTTTTACCATGCAGACTGGCCAGATGTGATTACCTTAGACTGTGAACCCTCGTACTGGACTTCTCCAACAGGGGAACATTCTTCCCACATCCAGCCTGTCCAGTCCAATCAGGATTTTATGTTTCTATGAGATGCCCCCTCATTCTTCTAAATTCCAGTGAGTACAAAACCAGTCGATCCAGCCTTTCCTCATATGTCAGTCCTCCCATCTTGGGAATCAGCCTGGTGAACCTTCGCTAGACTCTCTCAATAACAAGACTGTCCTTCCTCCGACGAGGAGACTAAAACTGTGCATAATACCCAAGGAGTGTGGTCTCACCAAGGCTCTGTCTAACTGCAGCAAGATACTCCTGTATTCAAATCCTCTCACTATGAAAGCCAGCATGCCTTATTCAAACATATGTCTATGTGTGTGTGCATACGTATAGGTATGTGTGGGTTGGTCAGACTGTATTTTTCATTGTGTGTGTCTCTTTGCATATGTCTCTGAGAGACCCCATACACTCACACATACTCTCCCACTCACACACCCGTACTTCGTACATGCACTCACACTCTGTTGACACGCTCGAACATCTTCAAAGCCCTCACTCTCACCTATTTGCGCAAATACTCTCACAATCATACATTCTCACAAGTTCACTCTCTAATGCAGTTTTGTGCACACATCAAACCACACTGTCAGGCAGCCTCTCTCTCTCTCTCTCACACTGGCAGAGAAACAGGCATGCAGCCACACACACCCTCACACATACACTCGCACATGACATTACACATGTACACACACACAACCTCACACACATGCACACTTTCAATCTTGCACTCACAACCTCACATACACATTTGCAACCACACACACACATGCACATACACACATATGTGCACATACACATGCGCACACACACACAGGGCCTCACACTGCATCTACCACAAACACATACACTCTCCAACACATTTAAACCCTCACACACTCCAGCAGACGCGGAAACAAACTCACATCAGCTCACACACATTTTCTCACTCAAATACCTGAACGCTCAGACACAAAAATCTTTACAAACTCACATACAGTCCCTTACACACAAACACAGAGTCACATCCACATGTTTCAGGAGCACCTTTCCCCTGTAATGGGGGGTATTTTGAATGGAGAGGTGGGGATGAACTAAAACCCTGTCAAAATCCCTCTCCATATTTTTGTCTCTTCTGATGAATGTGATATGATGCTACCCTCTGCTGGTGGATCAATGCGACTGCACAGGCAGAAATTCTGGGGCTGAATCATCAATGAGTCAGTAAGAGGGAGGGCAGCATCGATCAAAAATAACAGCAGCATCAGCAGCAGCAACACGGATGTGATGCTAATGTGTGATGTTTAACACAGCTCTTTAAGATAAAATACTGTGGATACCAAAAGGATGTGGACACTTTGGAGAGGGTGCAGAGAGGGTTTACGAGGATGTTGCCTGGTATGGAAGGTGCTAGCTATGAAGAGCGGTTGAGTAGGTTAGGTTTATTTTCATTCGCAAAAAGGAGATTGAGGGGGGACCTGATTGAGGTTTACAAAATCATGAAGGTTACAGACATGGTGGATATAGATAAACTTTATCCCAGGGTGAGGGACTCAATGATGAGAGGTCATGTGTTCAAGGTGAGAGGTGAAATGTTTAAGGGGGATACACATGAAAAGTATTTTACACACAGGAAGTAGGTGCCTGGAATGCGTTGCCAGCAGAGGGAGTAGAGGCAGGCACGATAGATTCATTTAAGATGTGTCTGGACAGATACATGAGTAGGTGGGGAGTAGAGGGATACAGATGCTTAGGAGTCGGTTTAGACAGTGGATTTGGATCGGCTCAGGCTTGGAGGGCCGAAGGGCCTGTTCCTGGGCTGGAAATTGTCTTTGTTCTTTGTTCTTGTTCTTTGTTTGGGTGGCTTGTTCCTGTCGGTTTCTTTGTGTAGCAAGACCCACTGCCTTTCTGTCTGGGCTCTCCTTTGTTTGATGGGGAAGTTGTTGGGGATATAGCTGTCCATGACCACCAATGTTTTAGCATCAAGGGGGCTGCTACATTTCCCCTTCGCACACTGTCCTTCCCCTCTCCCTACCTTCTTCTTTCACCATCCCCACTCTCTCCATTCCCCCCACACACTCTCCTCTCCTCCCACACTCTCCTTTCTCCCCCAATCCACACTGTACTTTCCCCTCTCCCCACACTCTCCTTTCCCCCTCCCCACACTCTCCTTTCCCCTCTCCCCATACTCTCCTTTCCCCCTCCCCACACTCTCCTTTCCCCCTCCCCACACTCTCCCTTCCCCCTCCCCACACTGTCCTTTCTCCCCCTCTTTGCGCTCTCTTTCTCAACTTCCCCTGCCCTCCTCTCCCCCACTCACACACTCTTCCCCCTCCCAGCTTGCTCTCTCTTCCCCACAATGTCCCCTCCCTGTGATCTCCTTTGCCCCCTCCCCCTGCTGTCTGTCTCCCCTCCCCCATGCTCTCAAATTTATTCCCCCTCCTTCCCTCCCTCTCTAACTAAAGCATATAAGGAGTGGGGGGAGAGAGCTGTGCTGTTGGACAATGTGTAGGCAGCAGTGTGAGCAGTAAGGCTTTGTTTCGGGAGGTTTCAGAGAGCAGCAGCTCAGTAAAAAATCCAGGGAAGCTCCGGTAACGTCCTTTTAACATTCCGTTTCAGTCTGACAGCAGCTGAGATGGCAGTTAGGGCAGGAATCCCCTGTGGCCATTCCCCTCGCAAACAAGTATCCCGTTTGGGAACCTGTTGGGGGCGGGTGGGGTAGGTGTGTTACCGTTCAGGGGAAAGCAGCAGTATCCTGGTCGGTGGCAATCCCACTGGCTCTGGGGCAGAGCGGGAAACGGGAAAGGGAAACAGGACCTTAGTGATAGCACACTCGATAGTTAGGGGGACAGAGACAGGGGATTCTGTGGGTGCTGATGGGAATCCAGGATGGTGTGTTGTCTCCCAGGCACCAGGGTCCAGGATGTCTCAGAGCGGCTGCAGAATGTTCTCAAGGGGTAAGGTGTGCAACCAGAAGTTATTGTTCAGGTTGGCACAAATAACAGAAGTAGAAGTAGGGATGGGGTCCTGCAGAATGATTATAGAGCGCAAGGAAGAGCGTTAAAAACCAAGAGCTCATTGGTGATAATCTCCTGATTACATCCAATGCCACGTGCGAGTGAGGGGAAGGACAGGAGGATACGGCAGATGGATGTGTTGCTAAAGAATTGGTGCAAGGGGCAGGGATTCAGAGTTGGAGATCATTAGGATCTTTTCTGGGGCAGTGGTGACCTGTCTAAGAGGGACGGGTTACACCTGAACTGGAAGGGGACCAATATCTTGGCAGCCAGGTTTGCTCATGCTCCAAAGGATGGTTTCAACTAGATTGGCAGGGGGGTGGGATCCTCAACAGCAGGGAGGCAAATGTGAGGCTCAAGGAGATACAGTAATCAGAAAGAGGAATTTGAAGAGACAGGTCAGACAGGAACATGACAGGGAGCGAGGAATACCTGTTGGATTAAATTGCATCTACTTCCATGTACGTACCAGGGTACAGGAGCTTCAGGTGGGACAGAGGGGGTGGATGGAGGGTACGGAAGATACCTTTTTGATTCAGCCGAGTATCACAGCAGTAATCAGAGATGAATTAAAGATATTTCCAATAACGATATTTGGAATTGTGGACTGAAAATCCCCAGGACCCAGATGGACGCCATCCTTTGGGTCAAATAGAAGTGAGGTAGTTGGCACATTGGCTCTCATTTACCAACATTCCATTGATTCGGACCCAGTTCCATTAGATTGGAATGTAATAAATCCAATGCTTACGGTGTGCGGAATCCCTACAGTGTGGAATCAGGCCATTCAGCCTACTGAGTCCACACCGACCCTCTGAAGAGAATCCCATCTATACCCACCTCCCAACTCGAACTCTGTATCCCTGCCATTCCCATGGTTAATCCACCTAGACACTATGGGGCAATTTAGCATGGCCAATCCACCCGAACCTGCACATCTTTGGACTGTGAGAGGGAACCGGAGCGCCCAGAGGAAACACACACAGACACGGGGAGAATATGCAAACTGTACACAGACGGTTGGAATTAATCCAGGGTCCCTGGCACTGCGAGGCAACAGTGCTAACCACCGAGCCACCGTATTACGTCAGAGTAGAACTCTGAGGTGCAGAGGGATCTGGGTGTACGAGTGCATGAATTACAGAAGGTTATTATTGCAGGTACAACAAGTAATCAGGGAAACCCATAGGATATTATTGTTTGGGGAACTGAATACAAAAGTAGGGAGGTTACCCTTCAATTATACAGGGGACTGGAGTAGAGTCATCGGGATCTGCAGCTCAGATGGAGGCCCTTCGGCCCATCACATCTCTGCCAGTGAAACACAACCACCATTCTCATTCCTATTCTTATCCCATTTCCAATACCTGGCCCATAACTTTGAATGGTTGAGCATCACAAGTGCACCCCTCAATCCTGGTGGGGGTTTCTGCCTCTCTGTGTCTCACAGGCAGCGACTTTGAGATTCCCACCACCCTCATGTTTTGCTCACATCCCCTCGAAACCTTCTGTCCCTGATGTCATCAGAGAAAATGTCGGACAAGCTGGGTCAGTGTCCACTGAGGTTCAGAACAATCCGAGGCTACATGATTGAAACACATAAAGTTCACGAGGATTCAGGATGGATGTGGAGAGGGTAGTATTTCCTCCTGGGGGAGAATTCAGAACTTGGGAGGTCATTGTTTAAACTGAATCATTGACCCTTTAACATAGAGATAAGGAGTTTGTTTTTCTCTCAGTGGGATTGTTTGCCTTTGAAACTGTATTCCTCAAACTGTTGTCAAAACAAAGAACCCAGGAATATAGCAACAGGAGTAGGCTATTCAGCCCTTCCATCCTGCTCTGCTTTCCCATACGATCATGGCTGATCATCCAACTCAGTCCCCATTCCCACTTTCTCCCCTATACCCGAAGCACTCTAACACCTTCTTCAAAGTTTTGGAAGCAGTGTCTTGGAATATTTTTAAGCAGAGTTGAATAGATTCTTGATAAACAAGGGGTGGGTGTTCGGTTTATTGGGGGTTGAATGGGAATGTTGTGTTAAGGTTCCTGTTGGATGCTATGATCCCATGAAATGGCAGAACGGACTCAAGGAGATGAATGGCCTACTCCTGCTCCTAACCCATCTGCTGCCTTCCCCTATGTGTGTATATAATGGGGAGAGCCAGGGCTCTCTTCCAGGACCTGGGGCTTTCCTGATGAATATCAGTGACCCAGATCTGAATGTACGAGACACAGTTTCAACTTTTGTGGACGAGACGATTCTTTCAGAGGATTGTAAAGTGTTGATGGTGGGAGTGTTAACCATCCAAAGGACAAAGGCAGAATGCATGGACACAAAAGGCAATGCTGAGAAGGGGGAATTAATCCATTTTGGCAGCAGGTGCGGGGAGAGGCAATAAAAAGAAACGGCTGCAATTCCAAGGTGTCAGAGAACTCCGGGGATCTGAGCACAAATCATTGAAGGTGGCATGGCATGTTGGGAAAGCAGTGACTAAAGTTTGCAGCATCTTGTGCTTTGACGTTAAGTGCGTAGGGAACAGAAAGCAAGGACTTTACAAGTAACTTGTATCAAAAACCACCTTAACTGCAGTATTGTGTCTCAATCAGGGCGAAACATCTCGGGAACAATGTGAAGTGATTTCAGAGTGTATAATGAGGTTTTTACGAGAATTAGTTCCTGGATAGATTGGAGAAGATGGAGCTATTTTCCTGGGAGCGGAGAAGTCTGGAAGGAGTTTTGATCAAGGTATTCCGAATTCAAGTGGCTTCAGGAACAGGGGAGAATAGTTGTGAACATAGTCCCCTGTAGCAGAGGAATGGAAAACAAGACCTGCCTGATATCAGAAGAGAAGGAAACTCAGTTCCACACAAGAGAACATTATTTGTACACAGCAACTGGATAGGGTGTAGATGCTGCTGCCTACAGCGTGGGATGGGCTGATTTTACATCTTCAGAAATGAAATGGATGCTGAACACAAGTTTGTTTTTTACAAATGCAGATCATTGAGAAAAGGTGGAAATAAGGGAGATGATGAGTTGCTGTTGGAGAGAGGGGATAAAGTAGCAATGGACCTTCTGTTGTGTCAACAGGAAAAAACCCTTCAGCCCTTCACGTCTGTGTTGGTCATAAACTGTCAGCTAACTGTTCTGATCCTATGTTCCACTACTTGGCCCATACACTTTAATACTTCGGCATTGCAAGTGTACATCTCAATCGGTCTTCAACATTATGAGAGCTCCTGCCTCTGCCCCCACTTACAGATAGTGAGTTCCAGATTCCCTCCCCATCTTGGGTGAAACGAAAATCTTTCCTCACATCCCTTCCCAAATCTCCTGCACCTCACCTTAAATCTACACCCCAAATCACCCCTCTCCTCTCCCTCGATCATTGATCTCTCCAAGTCGATGACTTGCTGAAAATAGAATTCAGCTTGTTGGAGGTTTTTGTCTTGTCATCAAGTCATTTGTCAAGAATACCAATTCAAGGGGAACACCAACAGTTATCCTGCATGTTCGTGTGAAGTCGACATAGTGGCTTTGCCCGAAATTGGGATTCTTGCAAATGGTCCTGATGAGCGCAAGGTGAAAACCTTCAACAAACCATGACACTTTTCACCAACAAATGTAAACGTCATCGAATAATGTTGAGGGAGGTGCAAAATAAATGCAGAAACTCTTCCCTGCTGGAAAGCTGAAGTGAGAAACAGAAATCCTAGAGAAAAACAGTGAGTCTTGAAAGAAGAGTCATCCTAGACTCAAAACAATAACTCTGTCTCAAATTATTTCCAACCCACACTTATATTTGTACATGCTCACAAACCGCCCCAGTGGCTGGCCGTGCCGAGCTCAGTGCACCCACCAAGACAACTTTGGGTTCACCGTCGGACAGAAATTACAGCAGGAACTCCCTCAACAGGCAATTAAGCTGCTTGTGTCTTACTGTAACGATAGAAATAGATCAGCAGAAACTCTCAATGGACATGACTTGAAGTTAGCAAAAGCACCAATGTTTCCACATGACTAAGTTAATGAACTTACATTTACAGCTGTGCTCTTGGTGTTCCTTCATGTGTTTTAGCTGCAAACCAAACCAGCCACACTCAGTGATCAAACTCCATTTTAATTATTGTCTTTAAAAAATAAACCTGCTTTTTGGACATGTTCCGCTCCATTGCAGGTGGGTCTTGAACCTGAACATTCCAATGTATGGCCACTGCCCTGAACCCCCTCGCTGGCAAAGTGGCTCATAGCCAGAAAGATCAGCCTCTCACCAGAAGCTTCGTCCTTTATGTTGGTGGGGGAGGGGAATGGAGAGACCTGGCTGAGTGTAACTGTACCTTCAGAGAAATCTTCCAAAAGGGGTCGATGTTAATTGTTTCCAGGGGCTGCTCTGTATTGGCAGCGTTCTAGGAGAAAGTGAGGACTGCTGATGCTGAAGATCCGAGTTGAGAGTGTGGTGCTGGAAAACCACAACAGATCAGGCAGCATCCGAAGAGCAGGAGAATCAACATTTCGAGCATAACCCCTGCTGTCTTTGCAGCATTCTCTCCTGTTCACCAGTGCTTTCACTCAATGACAGCAGCTGAACACTCTTTTAAGGGCGAAACAAGCAGACACTTGGAGCACAGCAAGCTCGCTCGCACAACAATGTGTTATTTACTGAGAGAATGGGTTTCACTTTCTTCATCTGGAGAAATACTTGTCTACTTCTGGAAGAGGTCTCTGTGTCTTTTCATCCAACCCCAGTACTTACCCCCAGCTCTCCCACCCCTCCCCATCCCAGTAACACCCATCAGCTCTCCCATCCCTCCCCATCGCAGAAACTTCCATCAGCTCTCCCAACCCTCACCATCCCAGGAACACCCAACAGCTCTCTCACTCCTTCCCATCCCAGTAACACCCATCAGCTCTCTGACCCCTCCCCATCTCAGTAACACCCACCAGCTCTCCCACCCCTCCCCATCCCAGTAACACCCACCAGCTCTCTCACCCCTCTCCATCCCTTTAACTTCCACAAGCTCTCTCCTACATTCCTAACTGTGAAACTTCCTGTCATCCCCTGTAAACTTCCACAGCTCTAACCTCCTCCATCCCCTATACCCCTCCTTAACTCTGTATCCTCCTCCATCCCCTACAATCTTTCCTACCTCTGTCAGCCCCTCAGCCCCTACACACCTCTCTATCTCTGTAACCTCCACCATCCCCTACACCCCTCCCTATCTCTGACAGCCCCTCAGCCCCTACACCCCTCCCTATCTCTGTCCGCACCTCAGCCCCTACACCCCTCCCTATCTCTATTCATCCCCTCCAACCCCTAACCCCACAGTCACAGCAGAATGGCCGTCTGTCTGTTTATTGTGACTATCCCTTTCCTCGTTTGTTTTCGACTGGGCAGATGGAGCCAGATTCCTGGAATCCCTTTCACTCACTCTCTCACTCTCTCCTTCTCCATCTTTTCCCTCCTATGTCCCTTCAAATACTGTCATAGATTTTTAAAAAAGACACATAACACTTTTTAAATTTAGTGCTGGAGAGCCATAACAGCTGCTAAAGAGTCAATTTAAAGTGAACCGTGAGGCTGAGTTTAAACTGTCCTCTCACCTCTTATTCCATTGTTAGCTCCCTCATGTTCACATTCACTCCTCCCCTCTCCCTGTCTCTTTCTCTCTCTCTCTCTCTCTCACGCACACACACACTCCCTCTCTCACACTCCCCCTCTCACACTCCCCCTCTCACACTCTGGAGCCATCATCAAGGGATGCGAGTGCGGTGCTGTTCTGCTTGAATTCCTGGTCCAGGAGAGAAGGGTTTCTGCAGAAAATGGCCACAATCTGGTCAAAGATCTTTCTCCGAGTCTCCGGCACTGGGAAGAAGGTGAAGCCAAAGAAGCCGATCAACAGGAAGGTGAAGATAAGGAAAAAGATTGGAGCACAGAGCTCATGGCAATGGGAAAGAGGAAGAGAGAGACTTACATTGCAGTAGCACCTGTCACCACCCGAGAAACTTCTTCCTTTCCTTTTCCTCTGAGGCATCAAGGTGCACAAGCTGCAACAACTTCGAGATCCCCACAGCCTTCTGGAACCTTCCTCCCCTCCCGTTCCCTCTGACTCCATTCCCTAGCCCAGCCCCACCTCCCTGTCATGTATTCACCATCCGTCCTGACCTTCCACTCCCTGAGGCTGAACGGCCTCTACCCTGTAAAGCTCTCTGTTTTATCCCTGTGATGGGCTCATCCTCACCCTGAGCAACTTTTCCTTTGACTCCTCTCACTTTCTTCAGGTCAGACGGGTTGCCAGGGGAACCCGCATTAGCCCCAGTTTCTTCTGCCGCTTTGTGGGTTATGTGGAACATTGCTTGTTCCGCTCCTGTCCCTGACTCTACCCATTATTCTGTCTCCGTTATATCGACGGTATCATCGGCACTGCTTCCCTCCCGCGTCTGTGGGACAACAGAAGTTTAGTGTTCCTTGGTTTTATTGAGGAGAGCTCATAAAGGCGGAGGGGCTGAAGGGTGTACTTTAATAATGGAAGGGGAGTGGCAAGGTCTCCCAGTTCAGGTTATTTCTAGTTTGTTTTAGCTGGAGCAATCACAAGATGTGAGAGTCCAGGGGAGTTACAAGCTTCAGGAAAGGATTCCTCTGTCTTTATCTGAAATCTCTCTCTGGGTGTGGTTCCCTCCAGCCTGGAAGAATCTGTGTTTGAATTGATCTTTTTGCCAAGGGGTATTTTATGGAATGCGACAGTCTCGGAACAGTTAATTAATAATAATTACTGTATCTGGTCCGATATAAGTTCTGAAGTCCATTTTCTTTTGCTCATGTTTCAACTGGAGTGTTAAAATAAATTCTGTTTAAAGCCGAGTGGTTTGAACAGCTGCATCACATCGATAACACACACTTCACGTCTTCCTTTAAAATAGGGAAAAGTTAGGGTCTAGGCTACATTTTCAGATATTTTGAGGGGCTCTGGTCTGGTCCATGACAGCTTAGGACTAGGAACATTTATTGATTTTGCTTCCAATTTCCACCAGACTCTTATCTTCACTTCATCCATCTCTGCCTCCTCCCTTCCCTTCCTTGACATCTCTGTGTCCATTTCTGGGTGCAGTATTCCAAGCTTCGGACTTGCTGTAGGCAGTATGTGTCCACCTACAGCACATGGACTGCAGGGATGAAGACAGCAGCCCATCCCCCACCTTCTGGAGAATAACTAGGGACAGGAAATAAATGCTGCTGCACCCAGACTCACCTTCACCCCACCAGGTACGATAAAAGCCAGAGCATTTTTTTAATTTCAAAAATATGCTTTATTCATAAAATACTTTGATGATCTATAACAAGTGGACATGCCATACATATATAAACATTCCATTTCTTTGCATACCGAAACAGAGTAATCGTTCCTATTTACAGGTCTGTACGATACATTTTTTTAGCTGAGGCGTCAGCAGAGCCCAACTGCCTTTTGTTCTTCCTGAAGCAGGCAGACGTTACATGGTGGTCTTTCCCCACCGCGCCTTGGTGGTAGCTGCCCCAAGCTTCAGCGCGTCCCTCAACACATAGTCCTGGACCTTGGAATGTGCCAGTCTGCAACACTCAGTCGGGGTCAGCTCCTTCAGCTGCAAGATCAACAGGTTTCCGACCACCCAGAGAGCGTCCTTCACCGAGTTGATGACCCTCCAGGCACAGTTGATGTTCGTCTCGGTGTGCGTCCCTGGGAACAGACCGGAGAGCACGGAGTCCCGCGTCACGGCGCTGCTCAGGACGAACCTCGACAAATACCACTGCATTCCTCTCCAGACTTCCTCTGCATAGGCACATTCCAGAAGGAGGTGTGTGACAGTCTCGTCCCCCCCGCAGCCGCTGCGAGGGCAGCGTGCGGTGCGGCTGAGAGTCCGGGCGTGCATAAAGGATCTCACAGGCAGAGCCCTTCTCACCACCAGCCAAGCCATGTCTTGGTGCTTGTTGGAAAGTTCTGGCGATGAGGCGTTCTGCCAAATTGCTTTGACAGTCTGCTCAGGGAACCACTCGACAGGATCCGCCCTCTCCTTTTCCCGAAGGGTCTCAAGGACGCTACGTGCTGACCACTTCCTGATGGACTTGTGGTCAAAGGTGTTTTTCTTCAAAAATTTCTCCACGAAGGACAGGTGGTACGGAACGGTCCAACTACTCGGAGCGTTCCGTGGCAGCGAGGCCAGGCCCATCCTTCGCAACACCGGGGACAGGTAGAACCTCAGTACGTAGTGACACTTGGTGTTTGCGTACTGGGGATCCACGCACAGCTTGATGCAGCCACACACAAAGGTGGCCATCAGGGTGAGGGTGGCATTGGGTGTATTTTTTTATCTGTTGCCCAGATCTTTGTATAGTGAGTCCCTTCGGACCCGGTCCATCTTTGAACTCCATAAGAACTGGAAGATGGCCCGGGTGACTGCAGTGGCGCAGGTTCTGGGAATAGGCCAGACCTGTGCCACGTACAACAGCAATGACAGTGCCTCACACCTGATGACCAGGTTTTTTCCCGTGATGGAGAGCGACCGTAGCCTCCATCTGCCCAGTTTCTGCCTCACTTTACTGATACGCTCCTCCCAAGACTTGGCGCACGCCCCAGCCCCCCCAAACCAAATACCCAGCACCTTCAGGTGGTCGGTCCTGACGGTGAAGGGGATCGAGGATTGGTCGGCCCAGTTCCCGAAGAGCATGGCCTCGCTCTTGCCTCGGTTTAGCTTGGCCCCCGAGGCCTGTTCGAACTGGTCACAAATGCACAAGAGTCTGCGCACGGACAGCGGATCTGAGCAGAAAACGGCGACATCATCCATGTACAGGGAGGCCTTAACCTGCAGGCTCCCGCTGCCAGGAATAGTCACCCCTCCCAGGCTCGCATCCTTCCTGATGGACTCGGCAAATTGCTCTATGCAGGACACAAACAAGGCAGGAGAGAGAGGGCAGCCCTGCCTGACTCCAGATCTGACTGGGAAGCTATCTGATTCCCACCCATTGATTGAGACTGCACTGACGATGTTGGTGTAGAGCAGTCTGATCCAATTGCAGATTCCCTCCCCAAAGCCCATTTTGGAGAGAACATCTCTCATATACCTGTGTGATATCCTGTCAAAGGCTTTCTCCTGGTCCAGGCTGATCAGGCAGGCGTCCAACCCTCTGTCCTGCACGTAGGCGATCATATCCCTGAGGAGCGCGAGACTCTCAGCGATCTTCCTGCCCGGCACAGCACAGGTTTGGTCAGGGTGAATCACCGACCCCAGAGCAGACCTGACCCGGTTGGCGATTACCTTTGACAGGATTTTTTTTTGGGGCAGCTGGTTCAGGGGTAGTCCCCTTCCCCTCTGACACCTTCACACAGATCCAACTCTCAATAGGGAAACACCCAAGTTATATTCTTTTTTGGCCAGTGACAAGCAGTGCCTTTATTCCCTGTTAATTTTTTTTTTCTCGGTAGTGCTTATTTTTTTCCCCAGCACCGATAGGGTGTGTGTGCGCAGGTGTGAGACACAGTGAGAGACACAAAGTGCACAAGTCTTTATTCAATTTCCACCACCAGGAAAAATAGGAAAACACCCGAGTGGCCTGTGACAAGCAGTGCCCTTCACATCAAAGAGGGCAATGCTGTGTGATCAAACAGTGAAGGGGAGGGCTAGGACTAAATCAAAATAGCATTGGAGGGGGAAATGATGCACTCCACTCCCTGCGGCACCCACCTCTCCCTGAACAACTCCAGGGTGTTGGTGGACACCGCGTGCTCCTTCTCCAAGGCCAGTTTGGCCAGGCCCAGGAGCAGACCCACGAGGAGGTCTTCAGACCTGCCCTCCCTCCTCCGCACCGGGTGCCCGAAGATCAGGAGTGTGGGACTGAAGTGCAACCAAAAACAGAGGAGAAGGTTTTTTAGAAAATCAAAAAGGGAGTGCAAACGCCCACACCCAACATACACATGGTCCACAGACTCCACAGCACCACAGAACAAGCAGTTGGGCTGGGAGTCCGTGAACCACCGCAATCTGCGGTTGCAGGGGACTGCTGCGTGCAGCACCCTCCACCCCAGATCCCTGAGAGAAAGGGGGAAGATTCTCGCATAGAGAGCTCTCCACTGGGGATCCCCACCGCCCGGTGGCAAATGGGCATGCCAGGGCGTGTGCGGACAGTGGATGAGGGAGAAGAGGTGGACGGTGTGCAGCAGCAGTCGATACAGGGCCCGCCTTTTCACCCCCTGAAAAGAAACAAAATTAAAATTCCGGAGGCGGCTCAGGTTGTGGGGCACAGGCTCCCGCGGGAAGTACAGGACCTTGGGGCCAATGTGAAATTCCATCCGGGCAGGGGTGAGCACGAACGAGATCCCCCCGCACACCTGAGCGTCCTCCAACTGGTGCACTATGTCGGGTCCAAGCACCGCCATTTTAAGGCGTCGGATGGCGGTGGCCACGTACCGGATGTCTACCGCTGCCCTGCTCGCTATGTCTTGCGGCAACGTCCAGCCCAGGCCCCCGGCACCCAGCACGTCCCCGACCCTGGTCACCCTCGCCGCCACAGCCCTCCCCTCTGACAGCCACTCGAACCCACGAGTACGGAGGTGCGGATTCCCTGACAACAGCCGCTACTCCTGCCGGAGGGTAGGCACGACGCGATTCGACCATGTTCCAGACAGTGATCAGGTCCTGGTAAAAGACAGGCAGCACCTTGAGGGCGACCTCCAAACCGTCACGGTCGACGAACAGGAGCTGCGTGTCGTAGTTGAGGTTACGCACCTGGCGGAAAAAATACGTCGCCAGGGCACACCACCTCGGAGGCTCGATGTAAAGGTATCGCTGCAAGGTCTGAAGGCGGAAGGTCACGACCTGGGTGCGGACGCACACCAGCGACTGACCGCCCTCCTCAATAGGGAGACTCAGAACCTGCGCAGTGACCCAGTGCATCTTTTTGTCCCAGAAGACGTCGACCAACGCTCTCTGGATGTCAGTGACAAAGACAGGAGGAGGGACCAAAGTGACCAGCCGGTACCACAGCATGGCGGCCACCAGCTGGTTTATGACCAGCACTCGGCTGCTGTAAGATAGCACTTGGAGCAGTCCTGTCCAGCGGCCTAGGCAAGCCGAGACTTTGGCCTCCAGCTCCTGCCGGTTGGCCGGCCAGGATTCCTTGGTCGGGCTGAGGTAGACCCCCAGGTAGAGGAGATGGGTGGTACTCCAGCTGAACCCCCGAAACTCCTCCAGCAGGGAGTCCACGCGCCACGGACCCACCAGTAGCCTGGAACATTTGGCCCAGTTGATCCTGGCAGAAGACGCTGCCGAGTACACGGCCTGGCACTCGTGCATCCTCCCCAGGTCAGCCGGGTCGGTGAAAGTGAGGAGCACGTCATCGGTGTAGGCCGAGAGGACCACCCCCGTGCCCGCATCGCACAGAACCAGCCCTGACAACCTCCTCCGCAAGAGGCGCAGGAAAGGCTCCACGCACAGGGAATACAGCTGGCCGGACAGGGGGCAGCCTTGACGCACTCCTCTCCCGAAGCGAAGGGGCGCTGTCAGGGACCCGTTAACTTTAACCAGACACTCTGCGACTGCATACAAAAGTTGGATCCGGCCGACGAACTGCATCCCGAACCCGAATGCCCGCAGAGTCCCGAGCAGGTACTCGTGATCGACCCTGTCGAACGCCTTCTCCTGGTCGAGAGACAGGAAGGCGCTCGGCAGACCAGCCCGTCGACAGAAATGGATCAGGTCCCGGACCAGGTGGACATTGTCGTGTATCCTCCGGCCCAGGACCGTGTAGGACTGGTCCGGGTGAACATGTGGGCCAGCACGGGAGCCGGGCGAGAAGACAACACCCTGGCGAAGATTTTGTAGTCCGTGCCGAGGGAGACCGGACGAACTCCACAGTCAGCCCGTCCAGCCCCGGGGATTTGCCCCTCAAGAGCGCCAGTCAGCTCCTCTAAAGTGACGGGAGCGTCGAGCCTTCCGGCATCCTCGGGGGTGAGCTGCGGCAGGTCCTCCCACAGAACTCTGCGAGCATCCTCGCTGGACGGATCCAGAGAGAACAGAGCCGTGTAATAGGATTGGACGTGGGCCCTGATACCCTCCGGATCCGAGACGAGGGACCCGTCGTCGGCCAGCAGCACAGGGAGCTGCTGACGGGTGCCACGCCTTTTTTCCAGTGAGTAGAAGAAGGGGGAGCCGCGGTCCAGGTCCCGGAGGAGCTGGAGCCGCGACCTCACGTACGCGCCCTGAGCCCCGACGAGCTGCAGGTCTCGGAGCGCGGCCTTCTTCTCTTCGTACACCCCGCGCAGGGCCGGGTCCGCGGCGGGCTGACCGAGGCGTGACTCTAGGTCGAGCATCTCCCCGATCCTGGATTTCCGCCTCTGTCGACCCCCTCGCGTACTCCTGACAGAAGACGCGGAAGTGAGCCTTGCCCACGTCCCACCAAAGCCTCAGGGAGGGGAAGCTTCCCCGCTTCCTTCTCCAGCCGGCCCAGAAACGATGAAACAAGTCCCGGAACCGCTCATCCTCCCGCAGCAGGTTGTTAAAGTGCCAGTACGCGGAGCCCAACCTGGTGCCGAACGGAAGGAGTTCCGCCCACACCAGGTGATGGTCCGCGCACGACACCTGCCGCGTGGAGGCCTTCGGAAAACAGGAGGCGTACGCCCGCGAAACGTACAAGCTTTTGATTCTGGACGCTCCGACCCCAGGCCTCACGAAGGTGAAGGCGATGGAGTCAGGATGGAGATTCCGCCAGACGTTCACCAGGTCGAAGGACTTGACCAAGTCCCCCAACCTCCTCCTCGACGCCGAACGCGTGCGGGCACCGCCGTGGTCCCTGTCCTCGAGGATGCAGTTAAAATCTCCCCCGATGGCTCTCGAAGGAAGCAAGGTGAGCGGACACTTCCTTGAAGAAGCTCGCTTGCCTCGGCCCGGCCAGGGGAGCGTAGACGCTCACCAAGTGAAGCACCACGGCCCCCCAGCCGAACAGGCAGGTGAATCAAATGGCCTGGCACTGGCTCCCTGACCCCCAAGATCTCCAGCTGAAAATGCAGGGCCAACAAGATAGCCACCCTGCCAGATCTGCAGGTGAGGTGACTCATGTAGACCCCCCCACACCCCACCACTCCAGGAGCCAGGTAGCTTCATCTCCCGGGGTAGTGTGGGTTTCTTGCAGGAAGCACACCGCATACCTCCCGTCCCGAGGGGGTCTGGAATCTGCACTGTGACTCCCTGCTGCCGGTGATGTTGAGGCTGGCTATAGTTGTCTCCATGTCGGAAGCATAGTGCAACCACCACCAGTAAACAGTTAACAAAAACTATAAACAATGTTTACTGGGAGGACGAGAGAGGGGCACAGAAGTCCCTCGCCCTCACCAGGAATGCTCCCAGGAAGTTCCTGACTCGCTTTCGCTCATTCACGTCAAGCCCGGGCGCCTGGCGCGCAGCGTTGGCCGACCAGTACACTCTTTCGAAGGAGCTCCAGCGGTCGAGCGCCAGTTGGGCTCTATCCCGGCGACTCAGTTTCCTCGACAAATTCCCAGACTTCCTCGAGGGGGATGAGGGGGAGATTGGTGGGAGGCACCTGGGAGTCGCAAATGTCACTGGAGACTGACTCCGTATCGTCCCCAGTGTCCGTCACCGATCCAGAACCCTCCTCCGGGCGGTCACCCTCAGTCACCGACCCCTCCCCCACCGAGAGGATGGGGGCTGGTCCGGCACTGCCAACTGGCCTCAAACCTCCAGTGACCCCACCCCCAGGGTCACCGGCGGTACCTTCCTCGGTGCATCCCTTCCCGGAACGCCCCGAGTTCGGATCGTCGGGCGGCAGAGGCTCGGGGCCCCCGCTCCTCTCCCGACACCGGAACGCCCGGCTCCTCGGGGAAAAGGTCCTCCCCCAGGGCCAAGGCCCCTGGATAACACCTACCTCGCCTCCACCGCTCGACGACCCAGCGGAGAATGCTACAGTGTCGTCCGCACCACGGCCCGTGCAGTTATTAAAGTTCTCCCCAGGGGCCAGAGGAGTTATGGCGGTGGAAGGTCCAGCTGTCGCCCCTGGGGGTTTGGGCAGATCAGGCTATGCATCACCGATGCACTGATGGGATATCTCCCTCCTCCAAGGGCCGGCACCTCTTCCCCAGAGAGATAGGGGGGAATTTATGGGTCTTCCCCTCCCTGCCCGCCTTAATGGTCATGGGGCCCGAGGTCCCTCCCCCCAGCCATTCCCAGAATACGATTGGCTGGGGGAAGGCACGGGGCGTGGCCAGGCTCAGCTGTGTCACTTCCTGCCCCACCCTTGGTTTATCAGGTGATGGCAGGCAGGGCAGGGGCCCAGTTCCCTGTCTGGGACCCAGAGACACGGTCGCTGCAGGAGGTAGAGCAGTGGTGGTTCCCCCCAGGTTAGTGCCAGGGGGTGGCTGGGTGGGGCGGGGTTGGTCTCAGGGTGTGGGGTTGAAGCCCCAGGGGTTTTTGTAACGGGGTTGGGGTTGGGGTCGGGGTCGGGGTCGGGGTCGGGGTCAGTGGGACCAGGATCAGATTTGGGTTTGGGGGGTTCGGGGGTCAGGGTTCCCGAGCTGGGGCGAGGCTGGCATGGCCGCAGGGGCATTGTTGTGCCGGGGCGGGTCATGGGCTGGGGGGGGGGGGAAGGGATAGGGATAGGGTGGTCTCCCCGTGGGTGGGCTTGACACGTTGCGTCTTCCTGGGCGCCTTCCGTCCGGGCAGACGCTCATCCCCCTCCCTGCCAGAGGAGGAGGCATTGGCGGCCTCTGGCTTAGCCCCCGGTGCCGGGACTTGTGGTGTTGACTTTGGGGGAGGGGGAGTGGGTGCAGTGGTGCCACCCCCAGCCATTGATGTGGGCTGGGCAGCCTTCTGGAAGGTTTTTCTAATATGCCCCACCTCGCAGCACAGGTGGCACTGTACACCATCTGCAAGGCGCGATAGGCCGCGCCCTCGTGGAGGATGGTAAAAGAGCCCTCCGTGACGACCTCCCGGGCCAGGCAAATGAATACCTGGCGTCGGAAGGAGTATATGTGCCAGAGGGTGGGGTCCTTAAGATCAAGCAGGAGCGGTTGGACCCCCGCCTGGATCTCCCCCAAGGTGTTGAGGTGGGGAAGGAGCTCGCTGGAAATGAAGGGCGGTACATTAGAGATCACGACCCTCTGGGCCACGACCTCCAAAGGGTCGACTGGCAAATGTGTCCCGCCCACAGTTAGTCCCCTCTCCACGGCCAGGTGGACTGCCTGCTCGGTCTTAAGGAAGAATACGGCCTTCCCGTACATGCGGGCCGCAGCGACGATGGCCAGTGGGCCGACCACACCAGCCATGGCCTTACTGCAGGCCTCGATGGTCATGTTAGGATGGGGATCATCCTTTACCCCCAGGTGTTTGGTCAGGTGCCTGAAGCGGGTTGCGGTTGTGGCCGGGGTTGGGACAGCTGAGCCTAAGGCAGCGGCTACCCCGGCGTAGGTCCAGCTGGGCCCTGCGACCTTCGGGCTCGCCATACTCCATACTCCATCGGCCCCTGGCAGCAGCAGTGGAGGTGGGCTCTGGCAGTAGTAGCGACGGAGTTCTTGGGGAGGTGACCGAGGCCAGTCACCCAAGGCGAGTCCCAGGCCTTGGCGTTGTAGGCAGGTCTCAGGCAAGTCCTTGGTAGGCCCTTGGTTGCAGTGGTGGGTCAGAGTCCCCAAGCCAAATCCCGGGCAGCAGTGGTGGAGGTTGTGGGGAGTGGCTTCAGGCGAGTCCCAGGCTGCGGTGGTGGAGGCAGACCTCTGGCAAGTCCCAGGCAGGCCCTTGGTCTCGGCAGTGGAGGCACACCTGTTGCTCCAAAAGTAGGCCCGGGACTCCAAGCTCTCACCACTTTCTTCTGTCTTCTTCCTCTCTCGAAATGTGGGGCAGCTAGTCCAGGGATAGTCCCCTTCCCCTCTGACACCTTCGAAGAGGAGAGTCCTTGCACAGGTGCACACCCTCTCACTGATCCAGCGCTCAAGTCAAGGGAAAACACCCGAGTGGTCTAGTGACAAGCAGTACCCTGAACTCCAGGATGTTGGTGGACACCGCGTGCTCCTTCTCCAAGGACACCCAGGCTCTTGTTTCTGTTTTTTTTTATTTTATTAACCAAATTGCAAAAAACAAAGTTTACAACAAACAGTTACATTTACAGCTGCATACAAGATACAGCAATTTTACAAGGGAGAGGAGCAAAGCCAGGCCCCAAACCCTACCGTTCAAACAGTTTACAGGGAGAGGAGGATAAACCTCAAATCCCAGTTTCACAAGAATATAAAGAGACATCAACAATGACATTTGAACATTTAAACAATATGGTTACATAGAAAAGTGTAGACAATACAGACCCAGCAAGCCCCCACCCTTCGACCACCTCTGGGGCAGCCCGCGCTGGTACCTGCCCGGGGTGACAGCGCTGAAGACAGCTACCCGCCTTCTGGCTCTCGGTCTGCCCCTACGTACCATTGGGCTCTCACCCACCCTGTTGCACCTCTGACCAGTGGGCTATCCTGGCACACCTTTCGACCACCTCTAGGGCAGCCCGTCCCCTTCCCTGGGACGACAGCGTGTAGGGTAGCCCACAAGCCTTCCGGATCTCAGCCGCCCCTACGCGCCTTCTGGCTTTCGGCTGCTCTGACATCTTTCGACCACCTCTAGGGCAGCCCGTCCCGATTACCCCTTATTGGGACGACAGCGCTCAGAACGGCCTACTCACCATCTGGCTCTCGGGTGACTGGCATCAGGGTGGCCTACTCACCCTCTGGATTTCAGGACAGCCTACCAACCTTCAGGTTCACAGGATGGCCTACCCACCTTCCAGCTCTCGGGGTGACAGCTTTCAGGGTGACGCATGAGTCTCGCAACTCATGACAAGGCCTGCCAGACCCAGGGACACTAGACAGTGCAGGTGATAGTTACAGGAAACACCACAATTTAAAAAAAAACAGAGTCCTTTCTGGTGCACAGTTCAAATCCATACAGAGTCTTCAAGATATAAAATCCATTGCCAGAAAGAGTCCACTCCAGTATACGACGTGTGTGGTCAGAAATAGAGTCCACTCCAACCTGCAGAGTCCATTACTAAAAACAGAATCCACAACCAAGGGCAGAGTCCACTCCTGAAGGCAGCAGATGAACATCCCACAGCACACAGGTGTTCAGTCTCCATAGAGTCCTGGCCCAGCCTTGGAGACCCAGGCCCACTCACGGGAACAGTACATTGTACAGGTTCAGTTAACTCACAACAGTTTGGTCCACTCCTGAGGGAAAGGTGTTCTCCCAAACTCCAGGATACAGCAATTGCTCACCTCCCAGCACACACACAGGTGTTCAATCTTCAGAGGCCCAGTCCCAGGGCTAGGCCTCCCCACAGGAGCAGCTCCTCTGGTAGAATGTATGTCTTCCACAGGGCTCAGTCCAATCACCAATTAAAAAGTGAAAATACATACAAAAAGCAAAGAAAACTACAGTCCAAGGGCTAAGCCCTACCATAAAAGTAACATTGTCCTTTTCTAAGAGAAAAGAGTAATGCACAGGTTGTAACCAACCAGTGAAACAACAATCCCCTAATGAGAACTGAGCTACACCTGAAACACATTCTGTGCATCAGGAGTTTAACAATCATTCCTCACTAAGAGGAATGTCAGTTAACAAATTGGCTAAATAATTCAGCCAGTTCAGGAATCAGGTTTCCCCCTCCCAAAAAAAAGGAAGGGAAGCAGAAACCTAACAGTAACATACTGACTATAACACCAGCCAGCACAGAGTCAGTCCCTTAAACTGAGGGGGGCACTGAATCTCCTGTTTATTTTTTTATTTTATTAAACAAATTACAAAACAGTTTACAATAAACATTTACAGCTGTACAAGAGACAGCAATTTTACAAGGGAGAGGAGCAGCAAAGCTAGGCCCCAAACCCTACTGTTTGACCATTTTACAGGGAGATGAGGACAAACCTCAAATCCCAGTTCCACATTTAACAAGACAGTGACAATATGTCCTGTTTATTTTGTTTTTTTTTTCCTGTCACCAAGAAACTCCCATTTATTTTTTTTTTATTTTATTAAACAAGTTACAAAACAGTTTACAATAAACATTTACAGCTGTACAAGAGACAGCAATTTTACAAGGGAGGAGCAGCAGCAAAGCTAGGCCCCAAACCCTACCGTTTGACCATTTTACAGGGAGATGAGGACAAACCTCGAATCCCAGTTCCACATTTAACAAGACAGTGACAATATGTCCTGTTTATATCTGTCAACCAGGAGTCCCTGATTGGCCCAGGTAAACAGCCGCAACCAGGGAACTCATATTCTATGAGGTCTACCTGACTCACCTCGTTACGGTCCCTACTCCCAGGATTCAGGATTAATACTCCATCAATAATACCTCTGGACCATCCCATCCCCAGATCTGCGGAAACAGTAATCGACCTTCCCCCGTGTTATTGACTCTTCTAAACACCTTTCCCTCCTTCCCTCTAACCCCTCTACATTTATCTCTTTCCCCATCCCATGATCTATAGTCCTGGTGATGTTCGAACCAATTCAAGTGACAGTGAGCATAAGACAGAGCGATGTCTTACTGCAGCTATACAGGACTTTGGTAAGACCCCACGTGGGTGGTTTTGCTCAGCTCACGTCCTGCCCCCTTCCCCCCCTCTCCCCCGCGGAGAGATGTTATCCTTGAGATAGAGGGAGTGCATCAATTTCTGATACTGGGGAGGGCAGGATTGTTCTGTGAGGAGAGACTAGTTCAACTGGGTCTCTTGGGTTTAGAAGGGTGAGAGGGAATCAGATTAAAATGTATAGAATTCAAACAGGGCTGGACAGACGATGTGGAGGGAAAATGATCCCCCCGGTTGGGGAGTCTAGAACAAGAGGTCACCGTCTCAGGAGATGGGGTAGAGCAGTGTGGACTGAGCTGAGGAAACATTTCTTCACTCAGAGAGTGGTCAACCTGTGGAATTCTCTCTCACAGGAGACGGTAGTGGCAGGGTGACTGAGTATATTTGAGGAATATATGGATAAATGTTGTGATTTAATGGCATTTAGATGTACGGGCAGAGAGAGGATCAAGGAGGATCATATTGAAAGGCAGAGCAGGTTCGATGGGCCGAGTGGCCTACTCCTGTCATTGTCGATGTTTGAGGCAAAGCTAAAGACTTTGTTCAGGGTCACATGAGACTCTTTGACAGAAGGAATAGAGAGGCTGAATGTTATTGAAACAGAGAGAGCCTGCAGAAAGCTCCAGCACAGGAGGATTTGGGAATCAGCTGGCATGTTTTACAGAAGTGGGAGCAGTCAAGTTCAGTGGGTAATAGGGAAGGACAATGGGCACATTGGCTTTTTTCAATGATGGAATATAGAAAGAAGGAGGTCTTGTTAAAACTTTACAAAACACTGGTCAGGATGCCCCTGGAATATTGTGTAAAGGTTTGAGCCGATTATTTCAGGAAAGATATCCTGGCATTGGGGGCTGTCCGGAGAAGGTTCACTCGGCTGATACTAGGAATGGAGCAATTGTCCAACGAGGAGAGGTTGATGGGTTTGGGCCTGTGGTCATTGGATTTTAGAGAAATCAGAGGCAACATTTTGGATGCATCCAAGATTCTTCGAGGTCTTGCCAGGTTGGAGATGGAGAGGTTATTTACCCTTGTGGAATTTACCCTTCCCTACAATTGATTCCAGCACTGTTTGCCATTGGTTATCTTTATTTATCACACATTTTTATCGAAAAGTGAGAATCCATTTTCAAAACTGCAAGTGAGGCAACAACATAGTATCTAGGTCAATGATTCCTAAAATGTTCAGTCTCATGGCCCACTTTAAAGAACACTAGGCACACCCACTTTCCATCAAATCCCAAGCACATTATCAGAAATGTGCAATTGTGTGAATTTTTTTGATTACTGATGGGAATGTGGGTGTCTCTGGCCAGGCCAGCATTCATTGGCACTCCCAAATTACCCAGAGGGCAATGCGACCAGATCAGATTAGAATGTCTGGTCAGCATGGACTGGTTGGACTGAAGGATCTGTTTCTGTGCTGAATGATGCTATGATAATGTTTTTAGATCTGTACTCGTCCAGGCTAGTGGGGAGGATGTCATCACACTCCTGAATTGTGGCTTGTTGATGGTAGACTGGTTTTGGGGAGTCAGGCGTTGAGTTACTTCCTGCAGTTTTCCCAGTCTCTGAGCTGCTTCTTGGCAGGGTGCATCTACCTCCAGCACATGGACTGGATCGGGTCTAGAAGGCAGCTCACTCCCATCTTCTCCAGGGAACTAGGAATGGGCGACAAATGCTGCACCACCCAGGGATTCCCACATCCCACGTCAAACCACAAAAGCCAACGCGAGTTCAGTTCAGTTTCAGGTCAAGGAAAACCTCCAGGACATTGCTTGTGGGGAATTCAATGAGGTGTGTCTTCTTTGAACTATACCAACTCTATCTGAGTCGATATGATCTGTTTCTGAAGTTACTTAGAATTGCGGGATAAGGGCCATTCTATTAATGTGCAGATTTTGGGGCTGGAGAGTAGGGACAGCTTTAACTGGTCAGGGTCTTCACTGTTCATGTACAAATTCCCCTGTTGTTGATTTCATCACTCCATTTGCTGGCTGTAATTAGGCTCCATCAACATGGGAGCTCATTTTCTGATCTGACAAATTCTCCCTTATATAAAGAAGGGATATTTCCTCAATTTCTCAACAGAAAACAGACCAAACCTTAACAACAATCTTCAAAACATCCATTACTTTCAAACGGGAAATCGTGTCTCTTGGTTTTTTGATCAAGTTGAAGATTCTGTGGGCAATTAATCATATACAGAAGATTTACTACCCGGACTTAGCTGTGTTGGTGTCCCAGGTAAGTTACACCCTAGGGGTGTTTATTCAAGGAGTGGAATTTAATTAAATGCAGCATCTTAAAATTTGTGCCTTTCTTTAAATAGTTCTCCTTATGTTGCAGCAATGTCTACAATTCCAGAAAAAAATGTCTTAGTTCTATAGGACTGTAATACCATCATTCATTAGGAAAACAAAAAAAAAATCGAGATTCTACTAAAATATCTGTCTATCTATCTGTTCTTTTATCTAACCCACATTCATTCTTTCTTTTTTGCCTTTCTTCCTTCTTTCTTTCCTTAATTTATTCTTTCTTTCTCCCCTTCTTTCTCCCCTTCTTTCTCCCCTTCTTTCTGTATTTCTCTCTCTCTTTCTCTCTGTATTTCTTTCTCTCTTTCTGTATTTCTTTCTCTCTTTTTTCTCCCTCCCTTTCTCCCTCCCTTTCTTTCTCCCTTTCTCTCTGTACTTCTTTCTCCCTTTCTCTCTGTACTTCTTTCTCCCTTTCTTTCTGTACTTCGTTCTCTCTTTCTTTCTGTACTTCGTTCTCTCTTTCTTTCTGTACTTCTTTTTTCTTCCTCTCTTTATTCCTCTCTTACAGCTTTGTGGCCACATAGTTATCAGACACACTGACTAGATAGTATTTCTGATTTCTCACAAGTAAACATTTTGAAAAACTGTCTGGATGGAATATTAAACTGCAAAGTTGCTGCTACCCTGCAGTTTGTTGCAAAAACACTGGTTTCCAATTGAAGAATTAATTTCATTGTTGTACTGGTAATAGAGTGAGCAATTATTTCTGCATTTATCTAGTCAATAAATGATCTTATTTATTCTCTTCTTTCTAGTCAATGTGAATGAAATTATGATCTTGTTTCGGGGAAAGTGTGGCCTTTCCAAATATGTCACTCTTGACTATGGGAACGGCAGGTCTACTGGTCATTATCTTCGAGCTGTTACTAAGACAAATTCCTATTACATATCGGGAGAAGTTTCTTTTTCTGTTTTCAGTCGCGTTATGCAACATCCATGCCATTCTGCTTTATGCTGCCACTGACTGCTCTGTCTGCTTCACGGTTATGGTTATGTTCACCTTTGATCGGTTTGTGGCCATATGTTGCCAAAAGCTGAGAAGTAAACATTGCACCAAGAAAATAGCGGGTGTGGTTTTAGGAACAGTGACTTTACTGAGCTATTTGAAGAACATTATCTGATATTTCATCTATTACGATCTATGTTGGCTTTCTAACAGTCCATGGTTTTGTACAGTACGTCCTAATGTAAGTGTGTCAATTGTCTGGATTGTTGTTGAATTAATGCATTACATAATAGCGCCTTTCATTCCATTAATTTTGAGTCTACTGTTAAACACATTGACAATCAGAAGCATTGTAGAAGCCAACAGAGCTTGCAGGAGACTCTGGGTTCAGATGACTGGGCACAGTGCCAGTGACACAGAGCTGGGGAGTCAGAGGAAATCCACGATTTTGTCATTTTTTTATATCTGGCAATTTCACCATGTTATGGGGGGGGGGGCGCATTCATTGCTTATTCCATACTGAAACAATTTGATTACTTGCAATATCCAATTCCTCTGCCAATATTTGTAAGAGAGATTGGCTTCATGCTGCAGCTCCTGTGTTGCTGCACAAAAAACCTTTAAATCATCCAGTTACCCAGAGGAAATTCAGAGAAGAGATGAAGAATGGAATAATGTATCCCTTCACAAAGTTGATCAAAGTAATTCGATGATGTTTATATATATATGAGATCCCAGGCTTTATGTACGCTTGATCCTTGCTGAAGAGCGCTGAGTGTCTTTACACAATGCAACACCAGCGTTCAGTTCAGGGATAGTGTGGGAGTAAGCTGTGAATATGAAAACTTCACAGCAACACAGCCTGGGTTCACGCTGTCTGTCCTCACTGTGGGTGTTTCTTACAGAATTACTGAATTGGTACAGCACACACACAGGCAATTCAGATGTTGTATCTGTGCTGGCTCTGAGAATGAATAATTCACTTTGTGCTCTTCTCTTTATAGTCCTGTATACTTTCATGTGTAAATTATCACAAGCCACCTTCAATTAGGCTATATATTAAGAAATCTCACAAACAATCAAATCCTGAAACAGCTATATAAATCTTATCGTGTGTAGCAACCAAAGTAAGACCACTGAAGTTAGCACACTAAACCTCAAAACCCAACTTCCCTATTACGGTGGAGTTTAGCTCTGATTCTAACCAACAGTGTCTGTCTCTGGATGTGCAGGACTGATCCTTGTGCATTTTTCCAGAGTTCTGCCCTGGGCATCCTGGAGTTGAATTGTTACACAATTACCTGTCCTTCAAGTCTGTGATGTGACATTATTGATGATCCTTTCGATACTTTCATCCACAGTACTGACTGTTCCTCCGGAAACAGTAAATCGGCAGCTTGTCCCCGAACAGGAGCTTCCTTGTTCCCTGTTCCATTTGGCATTGACTCATCTTTGAAGACACAGCTTTCCTGTGAGCAACTCCTTAAATTCTTCTGCTGGGAACCATTACTCCTTGTGGCACGTGGCAACCAGTTATCAAGGGGGTGTGAAACAGGTTTGTTCATGTAGCTTCAACTCCTGCTTTTCCCAGGTATGGAGAATTGCTTTCAATTCCTGTATAACAGCTTGTCCTCATCCCTTCACAGATTATTCCTGACAGAGTTATTGCTGCTTCTTTTCATCTGTGAAAACTGATTGAAGTTCCTGATGTTTACACTGTCGCAACACTCTACATTTGCAGTTCGTGATCCGACACTCAGCCCTGAAACATTGGGATAACAAGGATATCTACGTCAAATTCCAACTGCAGGTTTCCCCTTCAACACCATAATTCCAAACAAACCCATCTCTAATCTCTGAGACTGAGGTCTTGGACCCAACCCAGAAACCGAGTCCCTCCCACACAGCCCCCAACACCCACCCATCCCTGTAACTGGATCCCCAACTTCCAGACCCATAGACCACAATCAGGAAGAATAAGCAACAACACCTCCTCTACCACCGTAATTCTCAATCCCAGTGCCCCACAAGACTGTGCACACACATTCCCCTATCATCCTCCTTTATACACTCACTGTGCGACCAACTTCCAACCCAATGCCATTTACAAGTTTACTGACAACACCACTGATGTAGGCCGGATCTGAAACAATGACAACACCCAAGATGGAAAGAGATTGAGTGCTGACCAGCATGGTGTACAGACACCAATCTCTCCATCAATCTCAGCAAAACGAAGGAGCTGGTCATTGAGTTCAGGAAGCAGAGTGGAGGATAAGCCCCTGTCTGGATTCGTGGGGCTGAGGGAAAATGGTCAATAGCGTCATGTTCCTGGGAGTGATGATCGCCAACCATCTGGCCTGGTCTACCAATGGTACCACAACGCGCAAGAAGGCACGACAACAACTCTACTTCCTCAGGAGGTTAAGGAAACTCAGCACGTCTACATCAACTCCCAACACTTTTTATAGGTTCACATCAGAAAGCATCCTAACTTATCTTCTGTAGTGAGGAAAATGCTTTAATCTAGCAACAAGGAAGAAACAACAAGAAATCTGGATAGAAATTGTCCCATTGGACAGCCGCAGTATAAAGGTAGGTCTTGTTTAACTCATTTACTCGAATTCTTTGAGAACATTAAAACAGCGGGAGACGTTGGATAAATGAATGACAATGAGAAGAGGGATGGTTAATACAGGACTGAAGGTGTTATATCTGAATGCGTGCAGTATAAGGAAGAAGGTAAATGAGCTTGTGGTACAGATCAAAATTGGCAGGTATGACGCGGTGGGGATCACAGCGACATGGCTGCAAGGGGGATCAGGGCTGGGAGCTAAATATCCAAGGAAAATGTTTTAATCTGACATCAAGGAAGAAATAGCGAGACATCTGGATAAAAATTGTCCCATTGGGCAGCTGCAGTATGGGTTTGTGAAAGGAAGGTCATGATTAACTCATTTAGTAGAATTCTTTGAGGGCATGAAAAGCTCGGGGAGACAATGGGTGACCACATCTGCAGCAAGTGTCGGTTACTGGAAGAACACCTGCTCGGAATTGCTGAGCTGGAATGTGAGCTTCAAACCCTGTGGCACATCCGAGATGGGGGAGAGTTACCTGGACACTCGGTTTCAGGAGGCGGTCACACCTGGTAGATTAAACATCACGAAGATGGGTCGGTGTCCAGCAAGCGCAGGATGTGATTGCAAGAGAGGGCAGGTAGAGGGGTCCACGGAGAGGAGCCTCAGCTCTTGAGCATGTCGGAGGTCCTTGCTCCTTGTATGGATGAGGAACAGGGCTGCAGGGAGGATGAGGCCAGCTGACCACCGCACTGTGGTACAGGAGGCCATTCAAGAGTGAGGGAGTGAAAAGACAAGTGGAAGTTGTGGGGCATTTTCTAATTAGGGGGATCGATAGTATCCTTTGTCAGCAAGAGTGAGAGTCACGTGTGGTGCGTTGCCTGGCCGGTGCCTGGGTGTGGAACATCTATGAACGGCTTCAAAGGAGACTGGAAAGGGAGGGGAAGCATCCAGTTGTTGTGGACCATGTAGGGACAAACTACATCAGCAAGACCAGGAAAGAGGAGCTGTTCAGGGATTATCAGAACCAAATTAAAGAACAGGTCCTCAAGGGTTACCGTCTCCAGATTACTGCCCGAGCCTTGTGCAGATTGGCACAGGGACCCGGGAATAAGGGAAGGAAACACGTAACTAAATGAGCAGTGGGAGAAAGAGGGGTTCCTTTCCATCGGGCACTGGCGTCAGTATTGGAACAGGAGGGATCAGTACCGATGGGATTGTCTCCACCTGACCCCAGCTGGGACCAGGGTTCCAGCAAAAAGGGTCAATCGGCTGGGTCAACAAGATTTTAAAGCAGGAAGTGGGAGGGAAAGGAAGGGAAAAACTCCAAGAAGTATAACAGCCACTGGGAAGGAAAGCTCCAGGTTAACATCTGTTCGGGGTAGATTGTACTGCATTGAAAAATATGAAAAAAAAGAAATAAACAAGGAGAACTCAGGAGAGGTTATTAAAGTCTCCAGCCACATAAAATAGGACAGAGTGTTTGGAAAGGGTTAGGAATCAAACTGCAAACACACTGGATAAACCAATGATAATGGGAAGAGGGATGGTTCATACAGGACTGAAGGTGTTATATCTGAAAACACGTAGTATAAGGAATAAGGTAAGTGAGTTTGTGGTGCAGACTGAAATTGGAAGCGATGACATGGTGGGTGTTACGGAGACGTGGCTTCAAGGGGATCAGGATTGGGAGCTAAATATCCAAGATGTACACCTTACTGAAAAGACAGGCAGGTGGGCTGAGGGGATTGGTTGCCTTGTTAATCAAAAATTAAAATGAAACCAATAGCAACAAACGAAATAGAGTCAGATGGTGTAGAATCTGTGTGGATAGAATTGTGGAACCGCAAAGGTATGAAAACTGTAATGGGAATTATCTACAGGCCTCCAAACTGTCGTCAGAAGCTGGGGCACTAGATGCACCAGGAGATAGAGAAGGAGTGTAATAAAGGCAAGGTTACAGTGATCAGGGGGATTTCAATAAGCAGGTGGACTGGGAAAATCAGGTTGTTAGGGGATTGCAAGAAAAGGAATTTTTTTTCGGAGCAGCTTGAGGTGGAACCCAAAAGGGAACAGGCAATACTGGACTAAGTGTTGCATAATGAGGCAGACTTGATGAGGGAACTTCAGGTGAAGGAACCCTGAGGAGACAGTGACCATAATCTGATAGATTTTACTCTGCAATTTGGGAGGGAGAAGATAGAATCAGAGGTAACAGTATTACAATTGAATAAAGGCAACTAAAGAGGCCTGAGGGAGGAGCCAGAGAGAATTGACCAGGAGAGGAGTCAAGCAGGAAAGACAGTGGAACAGCAAAGACAGGGGATTCAGGGAGTAATTGGAAACAACAAATACTAATCCCGAGGGAAAAGGAGCATGGTACAGGGAGGATGAGGCAACTATGGCTGACAAGGGAAATCAGGGATAGTATAAGAGCAAAAGAGACAGCACGTTATGTGGGGAATGGTAGTGGGAAACCAGAAGATTGGGGAGTTTACAAAGACCAACAGAGGGCAACAACAAAAAATAAATAGGGAGGGAGAAGATTAAAAATGAAAGTAAGATAACCAGTAACATAACGAACACTGTAAGAGCTTCTTTAGATAAAAAAAAATGGTGAAGAAGAGGCAAAAATGGACATTGAGCTGCTGGA
Organism: Hemiscyllium ocellatum; assembly: GCF_020745735.1. Classification (NCBI taxonomy): domain Eukaryota; kingdom Metazoa; phylum Chordata; class Chondrichthyes; order Orectolobiformes; family Hemiscylliidae; genus Hemiscyllium; species Hemiscyllium ocellatum. The sequence goes on along the minus strand of NW_026869220.1, from coordinate 6,690 downwards.
AATTGATGCAGGAGAAATAGTAATGAGGAACAAAGAAATAGCTGAGGAACTGAATAAGTACTTTGTGCCAGTCTTTCTGATGAAAAACACAAGTGATATCCCAAAAATACAAGATCGTCAGGGGTGGGGAGGTGGGGGGGAGCAGAGATGAGTAAAGTGGAAATCACCAAGGAGAAGGTGCTAGAAAAACTGAAAAGATTGAAGGTAGATAAATCCCCTGGACCAGACGGGCTCCACCTTGAAGGAGCTAGCTGAAGAGATAGTGCAGTGATCTATCAGGTATCACCTGAGTTAGGGAGGGTCGCAGAGAACTGGAAAATTCACTAATGTAACACCTCCCCCACACCCCAGTTAAGAAGTGAGCAAGGTAAATGAGAAGATATTATAGGCCGATTAGCCTGACCTCAGTTGATGGTTAGATTTTAGGGTCCATTGTGAAGGATGAGCTTTCTGAATACTTGGAAGTGCATGACAAAATAGGGCAAAGTCAGCATGGTTTCATCAGGGGAAAGTCACGTTTGACAAATCTGTTTGAATACGTTGAGGAGGTAGCAAGCAGGTTAGACCAAGGAGAGTCAATGGATATTATCTACCTGGTCTTCAAGAAGGCCTTTGGTAAGGTGCCGCACAGGAGGCTACTGAGTAAGATAAGAGCCCATGGTGTCAGAGGCAAGGTACTAGCATGGATAGAAGCTTGGCTGTCTGCTGGCAAGGCAGAGAGTGGGGATAAAAGGGGCTTTCTCAGGATGGAAGCTGGTGACTAGTGATGTTCCACAAGGGTCAATGTTGGGACCACAATATTTCACTTTAAACATTAATGATCTGGATGGAGGAACTGAGGGCATTCTGGTGAAGTTTGCAGACAATACAAAGATAGGTAGCATTAAGGAGGCGTGGAGGCTGCAGAAGGATTTGGACAGGTTAGGAGAGTGGGCAAAGATGTGGCAGATGGAGTACAGCGTGGGAAAGTGTGAGGTCATGCACTTTTGGTAGGAAGAATAGAGACATAGACTATTTTCTAAATGGGGAAAAAATTCAGAATTTGCAAGTTTGAAGGGACTCAGGAGTCCTCCTCCAGGTTTCTGTTATTGTGAACTTACAGGTTGAGTCTGTAGTTAGGAAGGTAAATACAATGTCATTCACCTTGAGAGGACGAGAATATTAAAACGGGGATGTACTTCTGAGGCTGTGTAAAGCTCTGGTCAGATCATATTTTGCGTATTGTGAGCAATGTAGGGCCCTGTATCTCAGGAAGGATGTACTGGCTCTGAGGGGGTCCAGAGGAGGTTCATCAGAATGATCCCAGGAATGACAGGCTTAACAAATGAGGAACACTTGAGGACTCTGGGACTAAAATTGATGGAGTTTAGAATGATGAGTGGGGATCTGTTGGAAACTTTCAGAATACTGAACAGCCTGGACAGAGTGGGCGTTGGGAAGATGTTTCCATTGGCAGGAGAGATGAGGACCCGAGGGCAGAGACTCAGGTTAAGGAAAGACCTTTTAGAACGGAGATACAGAGAAATGTCTTCAGGCAGAGAGTGGAGAATCTATAGAATTCAAGGCTGTGGAGGCCAGGTCATTGAGGATATTTAAAACTGAGATAGATAAGCTCTTGATTGCGAAAGGGATAAAACATTACAGCGGGGAAGTGAGTGAATAGGAATGTAAAACCCATCAGCCTGAATGGCAGAGTAGACTGATGCATCTAATTGCTGCTCCTATGTCCTGTCGTCTCATGGTGTAAAGGGGAACTGATAGATGTGGTGTTTCTGGATTTCCAGAAGGCATTTGACAAGGTGCCACACAAAAAACTGCTCCATAGGTAAAGGAGCACAGTGATCCAGTTCATGTACTAGCATGGATAGAAGATTGATTAACTCTCAGGAAGCAAGGAGTGGGGATAAGTGGGTGTTTTTCTGTTTGGTGAACAGTGACTAGTGATGTGCCTCAGGGATCAGTGCTGGGACTGGAATTGTTTCCAATTTACATCGATGGTTTAGAGTTGGGGACCAAGTGTAGTGTGTTAAAGTTTCGCAGGTGACACTAAGATGAGTGGGACAAAGTGTACAGAGGACACTGAACGTCTGCAGAGGGATATAGATAAGTTCAGTGAGTAAGCAAGTGTCTGGCAGATGGAGTACAATGTGGGGAAGTGTGAGGCGATCCATTTTGGTAGGACGATCAGGAAAATGGATGATTATTTAAATGGTGAATAATTGCAGAATGCTGCTGTGCATAGGGACCTGGGTATCCTTGTGCATGAATCCTTGTGTAAAGTTGGATTGCACATGCAGCAGGTCATGAGGAAGGCGAATGGAATATTTTCCTTCATTGCAGGAGGGTTGGAGTTTAAAAACAGGGAGGTTATGCTGCAGCTGTACAGGGTGGTGGGGAGGCCACACCTGAAGTACAATGTGCAGTTTTGGTCTCCTTACTTGAGAAAGGATGTCCTGGCACAGGAGGGGGTGCAGGGGAGGTTCACAGATGATTTTGGATTTGAGAGAGTTGGTGTATGAGGAGAGACTTATAGACTGGACTATACTCAATGCAATTTAGAAGAATGAAGGGGGATCTTAAAGAAACATATAAAATGATGATGGGAATAGATCAGATAGAAGCAGGGAGGTAGTTTCCATCGTGGGTGAAACTAGAACAATGGAGAATGGCCTCAAAATAAGGTTCTCAGACTGAAGTGAGGAGGAACTTCTTCACCCAGAGAGTTGGGAATCTGTGAAATTCCTGCCCGGGGAAATAGTTGTGGAGTCCTCATTGAATGTTTTCAAGGCAAAGACAGATTTGTGAACAGTAAAGGAATTAAGGGATACAGTGAGAGGATGGGTAAGTGGAGCTGAGGCCCTGAAAAGATCAGCCATGACCTTAGTGAATGGTGGATCAGGCTCGATGGGGCAGATGACCCACTCCTGCTCCCAGTTCTTATGTTATTATGTTCACGTCACCACATTCATATCAGTCTAGCAGTGTTTGAAATATACTTCGCACGATACAGACAATGAAGTAGATGATATGATGGGATGTTGCAAACTCTGTTGCAATGTAATGATACCCAGACAGAAACCTGCCCTCTCTCAGGGACAAACCTCCCCTGGGTCAGGAAGTGTGGACCGGGCAGGGAACGGGGATTTTAATCCATAACTGAGTGAGTTTGGAAATCTGTGCTGCACATGGACATTTCACCAATTATATTCCATCTGCCAATGACTTGCCACTCAGTGAAGCTGGCCATATCAGGTCACAGCCTCTTTGGTCGTCCCCACCGATTCTCTCCCACCCAATGTGGGTCTTGTCAGTGACCCTGGAGACATCACATAGAAACATAGAAAATAAAAGCACTGGCAGGCCATTCGGCACTGGTTCATTGAATATGGTCAACACTGATCATTGAGCTTAACCCACTCATTACACCACATCCCCTGGTCGCATTAACACAAGAAGGAAATCTGGAATGTACATCAGAGAGAACAATTTAGGAGGATTGTGTAAGAGATTTCGTGAGATTGTGCGAGAGATGTACTGGGATTGCGTGAGCGATAATAGTATTGTGCAAGAGATAATATATTGTGAAAAAAAGGTAGTGGGATTGTGCAAAAAGAGATAGTGAGATTCCACATGAGAGAGACAGTGAGATTGTGTATGAGACAGAGATAGCGAGTGTGAGAGACAGAGACATCAAAAGTGAGTGTGAGAAAAGAGAATTAGCAAGAGAAAGCGAGATTGTGCACGAACAGGTATGAAAAGATTGTACGAAAGTGAAAGATAGTTAGATTGAGTATGAAAGGAACAAGATGAGTTTGTTTCTGTGCGTCACGTGTGTCTCTTCATGTGTGCGTTTCTGTGTATGTATCTCTGTGAGTGACTGCCTGTGTGTGTCTGTGTCTCTGCATGTGTGTGTCCATCTGTGTCTCTCTGTCTGTGCTTCTGTGTGTATCTGTCTGTGTGTGTCTGTGTGTGTATGTCTATGTGTCTCTCTGTGCCTCTGTGTGTATCTGTCTGTGTGTGTGTCTGTCTACCTCTGTGTGTGTCTGCCTGTGTGTCTATCTGTGCCTCTGTGTGTGTCTGTCTGTGTGTGTCTGTGTCTGTGTGTGTGTGTGTCTATCGTGTGTATCTGTCTGTGTGTGTCTCTGTGCCTGTGTGTGTGTCTGCCTGTGCGATTGTGTGTCTGTGAGTGTGTATGTTTGTTTGTCTGAGTCTCTGAACTCATGTGGATCTGTGTTTGCCCCTGTGTCTAAGTGTGTTTCTCTGTATCTGTCTGACCATCTGTGTGTGTGTGTGTGAAGATATAAGTGTGTATCAGTGTGTCTCTATGTTTGTGTGTGTCTCTCTCTGTCTCTGTGCAATGGGCTGTCTGCTGTTTTGGGGGCTGTCTGCATTGAAATGGGCAATAACTCCCTTTATCTGTCTCTTTCCCTCCTGCTTGTGTTTCCGTGATACAATGCTCTTCTTGGTCGTGTTGATGTGGGTCTCTGTGTCTATGAGTATATGTGTGTCTATCTCAGTCCAAAATGGGACACTTATTTTTCTGGAGGGATGGTTGAATGAATGAATTAAAAAAAGATGAGTAAAAAATGAGGTCTGCAGATGCTGGAGATCACAGCTGCAAATGTGTTGCTGGTCAAAGCCTGAGATGCTGCTAACCTGCTGTGCTTTGACCAGCAACACATTTGCAGTTAAAAAAAGATGAGTCAATTTCTCTGACTCAGTCTGTGTCGGTCCCTCTTGTGTTTAAAGTGATACAATACCACCCTCTGCTGGCCTCCCTGTGCCACTGTAAATGCGGCATTTTTGTTTGGTACAGTTTGTTCCTGTCTGCTCTTCATTCTATTATTCTAAACTGAAGTCCCTGTTCGCAGTTCGAATCAGTCCAACAAATAGCGAATGAGAATAGAGATGGATACATACAGATTGTTTTATCTTTCTGAGTGTGGATAACTTCAGCTTATTTCTGTAAAAACTTTCACTTTATTTTCTTAATAAACTTGTGTAATCACACAAACCGTCCGCAAGAAAGAGAAGTCAGGTTCCTGATCCCTAAACAAACTGCCACATTGATTCTGAGGTCTGCAAGTTCATGTCATATGCAAATTACCATTTGTGTAAAACATTTGCTCCTGGTGTCTTTTTAAAATCTCTCTCCTCTCATCTTAAAAGCGTGCCCCATTCTCTTGAAATACCCCTAGGGAAAGGACAACCACCATTAACTCTATCTATACCTCATTATTTTATAAACTTCTACAACTCGCCTCTCAACGTCCAGTGGAAAAAGATCCGAGACATTCCAGAATATTTTACTGCTCAAACCTTCCTTTCTCGGCACCATCCTGGTAACTCTCTTCTGGAACCTCTCCACCTTAATAATTTCTTTTCTATAACTGGGCGGGGGCGTTTCGAAGCTCCAGTTTTAGAACTATATTTTTAAGCTTTTGTGGGCCTGATATTTTAAACCTCGCTCACCCCCCTCTCCACAGAAGCTTTTGGAAACACTCAGCTATTATTTCAGTTTCCAGTGTAAGCAGGATCTAGCTGTTTGAACATGAGAAGTCCTGTGCGTTTCCCATGGCCAACCCACCCAGCCTGCACATCCCTGGGCACTATGGACAATAATGTTAAAGGTTTTCATCCTTCAGTGGTGCCTAAAAGTTTAGTCATATCCTGTCTTATAGCACTGAAGTAATTCATGTTGGTATTTCAGGAGGTGGCTGCTGCCTTATTACAGGATGATGAAAGGAGAACACAGGATCCAGTGGGACATTTCTCTTAAAAATCCAAGTTTCATTCCTTCAGACAGTGGCTGCTGATTCCTCCTTCTGGCCACCAGAGGGAGCAGCTGTGCCTTGCCTCAGTGCAGCCACCCCCACCCAGCCCCAGTTATAGTTTGCCTCCTGCCGCTTCCTCCTTGTCATTTTGAACACATTGTGACGTCCACACACAGCCACCAATACAACAGAGGGCCCATTGCACAGAGACATAGAGGCATACAAACACAGAGAGACACACTAAGATAAACAGAGATAGACAGTCTTTCGCTCCTTCTCTCTCACACACACACAGGCAGCAATATATATGGACACAGAGACCATCGAGTGTTGGTGCATGTGTGTGGCTATTTGTGCATGTGTTTGCATGTGTTAGAGTGCTTCAGGTAAACCCCTCAATGTCATCAGGTAGGGAATTCCAGGATTTTGTCCCAATGACAGTGAAGGAACAGCAATATATTTCAATGTCAGGATGGTGAGGGGATTGGAGGGGATTATTGTCTAACAGACCTCAGTGTGAGTCGGTCAAGAATGAGTGAAAGGTCAGACAGAGGTCAGTGAGGGTCGTTCAAACGTCAGTCCGAGGTAAGTCAGGGCGAACTCAGGGGTCAGGCAGAGGTCAGTGAGGCTGAAATCATGGATCAGTTGAGGATTGGTCAGGGGTCAAACTCCAGATCAGAAGGTTGTGTGTTCAGTTCAGGTCAGATCAGCCTCAGGAGAAAGGAACGTTGTCCTTTGCTAGAGCACCCTGCAGTCTGGAGTCCGCATTGAGTTCATTGATGTTCATGTGTGACCTTAGTTTGTTTGCTCTTTGTGCACATTTTTTTGTCTTGTATTGTTGCCTTTTCCCAATTACACCTATCTGGGCTTTTTCCAGTTGTTGCTCTGTTGCCCCATTGCCTAAGACCTTGGAAGC